>NC_142443.1:55819264-55970147 GCF_059453495.1 Arachis ipaensis
TGTCCTACCACCTTCTACTGGAGGCATACACTAAGGGAAAATAAATCGGAGGATTAGTGCCCTACCATCTTCCCCTGGTGAGGCCGTGCCATACCGGTCGGGGGATTAGTACCCTACCACCTTACAGACAGAGAGAGAAAGAATATGAGGGGGAATACGCCAGGGAATTAGTGCCCTACCACCCTCCTCACATCCCCACCAAAACACAATCACAAGGAATGCGGGGGAATGAATCGGGGATTAGCGCCCTACCGCCTTCCCCACACCCTACACATCACAAAACACAGAGAATGTAGGGGAAAAAGATCGGGGGATTAGTTCCCTACCGTCTTCCCTACATCTCATAAAACATAATTGCAAGGAATGCGGGAGAATGAATCGGGAGATTAGCGCCCTACCGCCTTCCCCACACCCTACACATCCATACCATCATCATGTTATATGTTCATTCATTCTCAATTCATTAATCATACATCATCAACAATTCTACACTTTACCAAGCCCAATTTATCCTTCAAAACCTTTCTTCTCTTCCAAGTAACCTCCATTTCCTAATTTCATTTCATTACTAGGCCTATTACTAAGATCCAGGGTTAAAAAGGTGAAAATTAGAAGTTTAAAGGTTTAAAATTTAGCTTTAAAATACAACCTTCATGTTTGCTGAAACAGGGGCCACGCGTACTGGTGCACGAAATTGTGATGTCCAGGCTCAAACTATTCCTGGCACGTGAGCAACTTGGTACGCGTAATCGTGATTACACATTCATAATTTGTCACAACTTCGATACAACTAACCAGCAAGTGCACTGGGTCGTCCAAGTAATACCTTACGTGAGTAAGGGTCGAATCCCACGGAGATTGTTGGTATGAAGCAAGCTATGGTCACCTTGCAAATCTCAGTTAGGCGGATATAAGATAATCATGGAGTTTTCGAATAATAAATAATAGAATAAGGATAGAGGTACTCATGTAAATCATTGGTAGGAATTTCAGATAAGCGAATGGAGATGCTTTTCGTTCCTCTGAACCTCTGCTTTCCTGCTATCTTCATCCAATCAGTCTCACTCCTTTCCATGGCTGGCTTTATGTGATACATCACCACTGTCAATGGCTACTTTCGGTCATCTCTCGGGAAAATGATCCAATGCCCTGTCACGGCACGGCTAATCGTCTGGAGGCATCACCCTTGCCAATGGCTTCATCTTATCCTCTCAGTGAATAATATGCTCACGCACCCTGTCACGGCACGGCTATTCATCTATCGGTTCTCGATCATGCTGGAATAGGATTTACTATCCTTTTGCGTCTGTCACTAACGCCCTGCAATCGCGAGTTAGGAGCTCGTCACAGTCATTCAATCATTGAATCCTACTCGGAATACCACAGACAAGGTTTAGACCTTCCGGATTCTCTTGAATGCCGCCATCATTCTAGCTTACGCCACGAAGATTCCGGTTAAGAGATCTAAGAGATATTCATTCTAGCTTATTTCATGTAGAACGGAAGTGTTTGTCAGGCACGTGTTCATAGGGGAGATGGTGATGAGCGTCACACATAATCATCACCTTCATCACGTTCTTGGGTGCAAATGAATATCTTAGAAGCGAAATAAGATGAATTGAATAGAAAACAGTAGTACTTGCATTAATCTTTGAGGAACAGCAGAGCTCCACACCTTAATCTATGGAGTGTAGAAACTCTACCGTTGAAAATACATAAGTGAAGGTCCAGGCATGGCCGAGATGGCCAGCCCCCTTGGTCTAAGAACAATGCGTTCCAAGATGATCCTAAGATCCTAAGGTGATCAAAAGATGTCAAATACAATAGTAAGAGGTCCTATTTATAATAAACTAGCTACTAGGGTTTACATGAGTAAGTAATTGATGCATAAATCCACTTCTGGGGCCCACTTGGTGTGTGCTTGGGCCGAGCCTTAACTTTCCACGTGCAGAGGCCATTTGTGGAGTTGAACGCCAGGTTTTGATCCATTTCTGGCGTTCAACTCTAGTTTTGGATCCTTTTCTGGCGCTGGATGCCAGATTTGGGTAGAGAGCTGGCGTTGAACGCCAGTTTACGTCATCTATTCTTGGCCAAAGTATGGACTATTATATATTGATGGAAAGCCCTGGATGTCTACTTTCCAACGCAATTGGAAGCGCGCCATTTCGAGTTCTGTAGCTCCAGAAAATCCACTTTGAGTGCAGGGAGGTCAGAATCCAACAGCATCAGCAGTCCTTCTTCAACCTCTGAATCTAATTTTTGCTCAAGTCCCTCAATTTCAGTGAGAAAATACCTGAAATCACAGAAAAACACACAAACTCATAGTAATGTCCAGAAATGTGAATTTAACATAAAATCTATTAAAAAAATCCCAAAAAGTAACTAGATTCTACTAAAAATATACTAAAAACAATGCCAAAAAGCGTATAAATTATCCGCTCATCACAACACCAAACTTAAATTGTTGCTTGTCCCCAAGAAACTGAAAATAGGATAAAAAGAATAGAATATACTATAAATTCCAAACTATCAATGAAACATAGCTCCAATCAGATGAGCGGGACTTGTAGCTTTTTGCCTCTTGAATAGTTTTGGCATCTCACTCTATCCATTGAGGTTCAGAATGATTGGCATCTATAGGAACTCAGAGTTCAGATAGTGTTATTGATTCTCCTAGTTCAGTATGATGATTCTTGAACACAGCTGTTTTATGAGTCTTGGCCGTGGCCCTAAGCACTTTGTTTTCCAGTATTACCACCGGATACATAAATGCCACAGACACATAGTTGGTGAACCTTTTCAGATTGTGACTCAGCTTTGCTAAAGTCCCCAATTAGAGGTGTCCAGGGTTCTTAAGCACACTCTTCTTTTACTTTGGACCTTGACTTTAACCGCTCAGTCTCAAGTTTTCACTTGACACCTACACGCCACAAGCACATGGTTAGGGACAGCTTGGTTTAGCCGCTTAGGCCAGGATTTTATTCCTGTAGACCCTCCTATCCACTGATGCTCAAAGCCTTGGGATCCTTTTTATTTCCCTTGCCTTTTGGTTTTAAGGGTTATTGGCTTTTTGCTCTTGCCTCTTGGTTTTAAGAGCTTTGCCTTTTTCTGCTTGCTTTTTCTTTCTATATATATATATTTTTTTTTATTCGCCTATTTTTTTTTTCTGCAAGCTTTGTTCTTTGCTGCTTTTTCTTGCTTCAAGAATCATTTTTATGGTTTTTCAGATTATCAAATAACATGTCTCCTAGTCATCATTCTTTCAAGAGCCAACATATTTAACATTCTTAAACAACAACTTCAAAAGACATATGCACTGTTCAAGCATACATTCAGAAAACAAGAAGCATTGCCACCACATCAATATAATTAAGCTAAGTTCAAGGATAAATTCAAAACTCATGTACTTCTTGTTCTTTTGAATTAAAATATTTTTCATTTAAGAGAGGTGATGGATTCATAGGACATTCATATCTTTAAGACAGAGTTACTAACTACTAATGATCATGTAATGAAGACACAAACATAGATAAGCACCATAACATAGAAAACGAAAAAAAAAACAGAAGAAATAAGAGCAAGGAATGAATCCACCTTAGTGATGATGGCGTTTCAATGATGTTTTTGAGCTCTTCTATGTCTCTTCCTTGCCTTTGTTGCTCCTCCTTCATTGCTTTTTAGATCTTCTCTGATTTCATGAAGGATGATGGAGTGCTCTTGATGTTCCACACTTAGTTGCTTCCAATAATTGTGTGGAAGAAAATGAATCCCCTGAGGTATCTCAGGGATCTCTTGATTTGCAGTCAAATGTTCTACCACTAAGCTATAGACCCTTGATGGAAATTTTTGTCTTCCCTTTCCTCTTTCTAGAGGTTTCTCTGGCCTTAGGTGCCATCAATGGTTATGGAAAAAACAAAAAAGCTATACTTTTACCACACCAAACTTAGAATGTTGCTCGCCCTCGAGCAAAAGAAGAAAGAATAGAAGAATAAGAAGATATGAAGGAGATGGAGGGATCTGTGTATGGATGTGAGTGGTGAATGGAGAACAGAAGGGATGGTCATGAATGGAGAGAGAGTGAGGTGGGTGAGGGATTCACAGATCCTAAGATGATCCTGTGGTGTCCACAGATCTTGAGGTGTCAAGGCATTTACATCCCTGCACCAATTTAGGCATGCAAAATGCCCTTGCACACAACTCTGGGCGTTCAGCGCCAGGTTGGTGCCCATTTTGGGCGTTCAACGCCCATTTGCTGCCATTTCTGGCGTTGAACGCCAGAACCATGCTTGTTCTGGGCGTTCAGCGCCAGGATGCTGCCCATTCTGGGCGTTCAGCGCCAGAACCATGCTCTGTTCTGGCGTTTGAACGCCAGACAGATGCTCCT
The DNA here is from genome assembly GCF_059453495.1 of Arachis ipaensis. NCBI lineage: Eukaryota > Viridiplantae > Streptophyta > Magnoliopsida > Fabales > Fabaceae > Arachis > Arachis ipaensis. Next base: position 55,823,649 of record NC_142443.1, read on the forward strand.
CCAGGGTGTGATTTTTCTTCTGCTGTTTTTGATTCCGTTTTTGATTTTTTTGTTTGTTTTGTGACTCCACATGATCATGAACCTATAAAGACATATAACTAAGAAAAATATAGTTAGATAAATAAAAATTGGGTTGCCTCCCAACAAGCGCTTCTTTAATGTCAATAGCTTGACAGTGGGCTCTCATGGAGCCTCACAGATGTTCAGAGCATTGTTGAAACTCTCCAACACCAAACTTAGAGTTTGATTGTGGGGGCTCTGGTTGACTCTGCTTTGAGAGAAGCTTTTCATGCTTCCTCTCCATAGTTGCAGAGGGAGATCCTTGAGTTTTAAACACAAGGGAGTCCTCATTCCATTGAAGGACTATTTCACCTCTGTCAACATCAATCACAGCTCTTGCTGTGGCCAGGAAAGGTCTTCCTAGGATGATGGATTCATCCTCTTCCCTTCCAGTATCCAGCACTATGAAATCAGCAGGGATGTAAAGGCCTTCAACCTTTACTAACACGTCCTCTACTTGTCCATAAGCCTATTTTCTTGAATTATCTGCCATCTCTAATGAGATTCTAGCAGCTTGCACCCCATAGATTCCCAGTTTCTCTATTACAGAGAGGGGCATAGGGTTTATTCCTGAACCAAGGTCACACAGAGCCTTAAAGATCATGGTGCCTATGGTACAGGGTATTATGAACTTTTCAGGATCCTGTCTCTTCTGAGGCAATTTCAGTTGATCCAGATCACTTAGTTCATTGATGAACAAGGGAGGTTCAACTTCCTAAGTATCAATGCCAAATAATTTGGCATTCAGCTTCATGATTGCACCAAGAAACTTGGCAGTTTGCTCTTCAGTAACATCCTCATTCTCTTCAGAAGAGGAATACTCATCAGAGCTCATGAAGGGCATAAGGAGGTTCAATGGAATCTCTATGGTCTCTAGATGAGCCTCAGAGTCCTTTGGTTCCTCAGAGGAAAGCTCCTTATTGATCACTGGACGTCCCAGGAGGTCTTCCTCCTTGGGATTCACGTCCTCTCCTCTCCTCACAGGTTCGGCCATGGTGCTTATGTCAATGGCCTTGCACTCTCCTTTTGGGTTCTCTTCTATATTGCTTGGGAGAGTACTAGGAGGGATTTCAGTGATCCTTTTACTCAGCTGGCCCACTTGTGCTTCCAGATTTCTAATGGAAGACCTCGTTTCATTCATGAAACTCACAGTGGCCTTGGATAGATCAGAGACTAGATTTGCTAAATTAGAAGCATTTTGTTCAGAGTTCTCTGTCTGTTGCTGAGTGGATGATGGAAAAGGTTTATTATTGTTAAACCTGTTTCTTCCACCATTATTAAAGCCTTGTTGAGGCTTTTGATCCTTCCATGAGAAATTTGGATGATTTCTCCATGATAAGTTATAGGTGTTTCCATAAGGTTCACCTAAGTAATTCACCTCTGCTATTGCAGGGTTCTCAGGATCATAAGCTTCTTCTGCATAAGAAGCCTCTTGAGTACTGTTGGATGTAGCTTGCATTCCATGCAGACTCTGAGAGATCATATTGACTTGCTGAGTCAATATTTTATTCTGAGCCAATATGGCATTCAGAGTATCAACTTCAAGAACTCCCTTCTTCATAGGCGTCCCATTACTCACAGGATTCCTTTCAGAAGTGTACATGAACTGGTTATTAGCAACCATGTCAATGAGTTCTTGAGCTTCTGCAGGCGTTTTCTTTAGGTGAATGGATCCACCTGCAGAAGTGTCCAGTGACATCTTTGATAGCTCAGATAAACCATCATAAAATATATCCAGGATGGTCCATTCTGAAAGCATGTCAGAAGGACACTTTTTGGTCAACTGTTTGTATCTTTCCCAAGCTTCATAGAGGGATTCACCTTCTTTCTGTCTGAAGGTTTGAACATCAGCTCTAAGCTTGCTCAGCTTTTGAGGAGGAAAGTACTTGGCTAAGAAAGCCGTGACCAGCTTATCCCAAGAGTTCAGGCTGTCTTTGGGTTGAGAATCCAACCATAATCTAGCTCTGTCTCTTACAGCAAAAGGGAAAAGCATGAGCCTGTAGACTTCAGGATCTACTCCATTAGTCTTAACAGTATCACATATCTGCAAGAATTCAGTTAAGAACTGAAAAGGATCTTCAGATGGAAGTCCATGAAACTTGCAGTTCTGCTGCATCAGAGAAACTAATTGAGGTTTCAGCTCAAAATTGTTTGCTCCAATGGCAGGAATGGAGATGCTTCTTCCATGTAAATTGGATTTAGCTGCAGTAAAGTCACCAAGCATCTTCCTTACATTATTATTATTTTCGGCTGCCATCTCCTTTTCCTGTTCGAAAATTTCTGAAAGGTTATCTCTGGATTGTTGTATTTTAGCTTCTCTTAATTTTCTCTTCAGAGTCCTTTCAGGTTCTGGATCTGCTTCCACAAGAATGTTCTTATCCTTGCTCCTGCTCATATGACAAAGAAGAGGGCACAGAAAAATAATAATAATAATAGAGATCCTTTATACCATAGTATAGGGATCCCTGTGTGAGTAGAAGAAGAGGGGGAGACAAAGAATGTAATATAATGGAAGAAACACAACTGTGAGGATGGCAGAGATGTGAGATGAGATGTTAGGATATGAATGAATAAATAGAATAAGATGGGGGAGGGATAATTTTTGAAAATTATTTTGAAAAAGAGTTAGTGATTTTCGAAAATGGTTTTTGAAAATTGTTAGTATTTTTTCGAAAAATTTTTTTTTAAAATTAAAAATAAAAATAATTAGTTAATTAAAAAGAAATTTTTGAAAAAGAGGGAAGATATTTTCGAAAATTAGAGAGAGAGAGTTAGTTAGGTAGTTTTGAAAAAGTTAAGAAACAAACAAAAAGTTAGTTAGTTAGTTGAAACAAATTTTGAAAAGATAAGAAGTTAGGAAGTTAGAAAAGATATTTTGAAAAGATATTTTTGAAAAAGATAAGATAAGAAGATATTTTTGAAAAGATATGATTGAAATTAGTTTTGAAAAAGATTTGATTTTTAAAATCACAATTAATGACTTGATTCATAAGAAATCACAAGATATGATTCTAGAACTTAAAGTTTGAATCTTTCTTAACAAGCAAGTAACAAACTTCAAATTTTTGAATCAAAACATTAATTGATTATATTATTTTCGAAAATTTGATATAAAAATAAGAAAAAGATTTTTGAAAAATATTTTTTTAATTTTCGAAAATAACTAAGAATTTTGAAAAAGATTTGATTTTTGAAAAAGATTTTGAAAAAGATAAGATTTTCAAATTGAAAATTTGATTTGACTCATAAGGAACAACTTTGATTTTTAAAAATTTTTGAAAAAGTCAACTCAATTTTCGAATTTGATGAGAGAAAAAGGGAAAGATATTTTTTTTTTTTTGATTTTTGAATTTTTATGATGAGAGAGAAAAACAAGAAAAATGATGCAATGCATGAAATTTTTAGATCAAAACAATGAATGCATGCAAGAATGCTATGAATGTCAAGATGAACACCAAGAACACTATGAATGTCATGATGAACATCAAGAACATATTTTTGAAAAATTTTTAATGCAAAGAAAACATGCAAGACACCAAACTTAGAATTCTTTAATGCTTAGACACTAAGAATTCAAGAATGCATATGATAAACATGAAAAGAAACAAAACAAAAAATCATCAAGATCAAACAAGAAGACTTACCAAGAACAACTTGAAGATCATGAAGAACACTATGAATGCATGAAATTTTCGAAAAATGCAAGATGCATATGCAAGTGACACCAAACTTATGATATGACTCAAGACTCAACAAGAAACAGAAAAATATTTTTGATTTTTATGATTTTCTAAATTTTTTTTTTGGATTTTTTATTTTATATTTTTCGAAAAATTCTTTTGAAAAATAAAAAAAAGGATTCCAAAATTTTTAATATGAATTCCAGGAATCTTATGCTCTAAAGCTCCAATCAAAGGGTCAGGCATGGCTTAATAGCCAGCCAAGCTTTAGTATGTAACTCAGACATGACACGCCTGACATTCCTTACATTCAACAGCCAATTGGCTAAGAAAGATAAAGAAGCTCTTCTCTTGAGTATAAGAATTGAGACATGGCTTTACAGCCAGCCAAGCTTCAACATGCTTCATGAAACACTAGAATTCATTCTTAAAAATTCTGAAGCCATAGAATAATTTATTTTTGAAAACATTTTTAACTAAATTTTTTTTTTTCGAAAACAAAGGAGAAAATTTTGAAAGATTTTTGAAAAATTTTTGAAAACAAAACAAAAAGAAAATTACCTAATCTGAGCAACAAGATGAACCGTCAGTTGTCCAAACTCGAACAATCCCCGGCAACGGCGCCAAAAACTTGATGCACGAAATTGTGATGTCCAGGCTCAAACTATTCCTGGCACGTGAGCAACTTGGTACGCGTAATCGTGATTACACATTCATAATTTGTCACAACTTCGATACAACTAACCAGCAAGTGCACTGGGTCGTCCAAGTAATACCTTACGTGAGTAAGGGTCGAATCCCACGGAGATTGTTGGTATGAAGCAAGCTATGGTCACCTTGCAAATCTCAGTTAGGCGGATATAAGATAATCATGGAGTTTTCGAATAATAAATAATAGAATAGGGATAGAGGTACTCATGTAAATCATTGGTAGGAATTTCAGATAAGCGAATGGAGATGCTTTTCGTTCCTCTGAACCTCTGCTTTCCTGCTATCTTCATCCAATCAGTCTCACTCCTTTCCATGGCTGGCTTTATGTGATACATCACCACTGTCAATGGCTACTTTCGATCATCTCTCGGGAAAATGATCCAATGCCCTGTCACGGCACGGCTAATTGTCTGGAGGCATCACCCTTGCCAATGGCTTCATCTTATCCTCTCAGTGAATAATATGCTCACGCACCCTGTCACGGCACGGCTATTCATCTGTCGGTTCTCGATCATGCTGGAATAGGATTTACTATCCTTTTGCGTCTGTCACTAACGCCCTGCAATCGTGAGTTAGGAGCTCGTCACAGTCATTCAATCATTGAATCCTACTCGGAATACCACAGACAAGGTTTAGACCTTCCGGATTCTCTTGAATGCCGCCATCATTCTAGCTTACGCCACGAAGATTCCGGTTAAGAGATCTAAGAGATATTCATTCTAGCTTATTTCATGTAGAACGGAAGTGTTTGTCAGGCACGTGTTCATAGGGGAGATGGTGATGAGCGTCACACATAATCATCACCTTCATCACGTTCTTGGGTGCGAATGGATATCTTAGAAGCGAAATAAGATGAATTGAATAGAAAACAGTAGTACTTGCATTATTCTTTGAGGAACAGCAGAGCTCCACACCTTAATCTATGGAGTGTAGAAACTCTACCGTTGAAAATACATAAGTGAAGGTCCAGGCATGGCCGAGATGGCCAGCCCCCTTGGTCTAAGAACAATGCATTCCAAGATGATCCTAAGATCCTAAGGTGATCAAAAGATGTCAAATACAATAGTAAGAGGTCCTATTTATAATAAACTAGCTACTAGAGTTTACATGAGTAAGTAATTGATGCATAAATCCACTTCTGGGGCCCACTTGGTGTGTGCTTGGGCTGAGCCTTAACTTTCCACGTGCAGAGGCCATTTGTGGAGTTGAACGCCAGGTTTTGATCCATTTCTGGTGTTCAACTCTGGTTTTGGATCCTTTTCTGGCGCTGGACGCCAGATTTGGGCAGAGAGCTGGCGTTGAACGCCAGTTTACGTCGTCTATTCTTGGCTAAAGTATGGACTATTATATATTTCTGGAAAGCCCTGGATGTCTACTTTCTAACGCAATTGGAAGCGCGCCATTTCGAGTTCTGTAGCTCCAGAAAATCCACTTTGAGTGCAGGGAGGTCAGAATCCAACAGCATCAGCAGTCCTTCTTCAACCTCTGAATCTGATTTTTGCTCAAGTCCCTCAATTTCAGTCAGAAAATACCTGAAATCACAGAAAAACACACAAACTCATAGTAAAGTCCAGAAATGTGAATTTAACATAAAATCTATTAAAAACATCCCTAAAAGTAACTATATTCTACTAAAAATATATTAAAAACAATGCCAAAAAGCGTATAAATTATCCGCTCATCACGTACGCGTGGGAGTGCATTATTGGGACGTCACGCATATGCGTGGGCGTACATTTTCCCATGCTTGCGTATGCAGGCTCTTTGCTCACATACGCGAGATGCGCAACCCAAAAAGGTTGGTCGCGTCGCGTATGCAAGCAATGCAGAACAGCAAAAATGTTGAATACTGCAGAATTTTCAGTTTTGCACTTTGAACTTCCGATGTGCATAACTTTATCATTTTAAAACATTTTTATTCGTTCTTCGAATGGCGTAAACTTCACGGACCTAATTTTCATATAAAGTAAGTTTGAAACAATTTAGGAGTTCGGAAGCTAAGTTTTGGCTCTCCGAAGTTTGGCCAAAAATCAACTTTTACAAGAATTCTCAAACCTCTATTTTCACCAAATCAAAACACAATACCAACATTCTATTCTTCTAAAAAGCACCTAAATCTATCAAACAATTACTTCAGCCTTCTCATTCATTCTATTACACATTACTATACAACTTATCAAATTCACCCCAAGAACTCATAACCAACATAGTCTCATACTTAATCATTTTCAACACAAACCATACGTAGTCTTCTCTTATGCAACATCATCGAAACATAAGCATTCAACACTCTTCCATCATCCAACATACAGCTCAACCACTCAACTCAACAACACTAACAACAAGTACTTATATGTTCACTAATCAAATCAACCACCGACTTCAATCCAAGCTTACCCTATGGTCATCTAGCCTAAGCTTTCACAAGACATTATATATTAAATACGAGAAACCAAAATCATACCTTGGACGATTTACACGTATAACTCAAGACAACTCCACAAGGCAAGCTCACTAGCCTTCCACAGCATAGTTTAGCTTCCCAAGCTTCCAATCAAGCCTCTAATGTTTTCAATTTTGCTTCATATCACATATATGCATACACCTAACACAATTATCACATATGCATACCCAAATTTAATTCCCAACACACTAAATCAAAGAATTGACTAGGTTTAATGATCCTTATCTTGTATGTGTGTTAATAAAACAAAAGCCCACTAATTCCTCAAGTTAACTGATAACGTGGAATTTCACTATATATCACTCTAATGAATTCTCTTCGGCAAGTATACCGAATTGTCGTCAAGTAATAACTCACAATAGAGTGAGGTCGAATCCCACGAGGATTAACAGATTAAGCAAACAATAGTTAATTGTTTTTCCTAGTTAGACAAGCATATTAAGGAGAGATAATCAACAGGAAATGTAAATGACTTAAAAGTAAAGGAAAGCAATAAAGTGCAAGAAAAGTAAATGACGTAAAAGTAAAGTACGAGAAAGTAAAGTGCTAGAAATGTAAAGTGCAAAAAATGTAAATAACATAAATTATGTAAAAGAAAGAAAAGATAAAATAAACATTGGGATCAAGAGATATTGCATTTTCCAAATTAATTGATTTCATCTCATCTTCAATCATGCAAATCATTGACCTCTTGGCAATCATGATTAATTGAGACCCAATTCCTTGGTGACTCAATCTCTCAAAACTTGATCAATAGCCAATTCCTTGGTCTAATTGTTCATGAGAAAAGATGAAGAATGGTCCCTGATTATACCAGACACTTTTCTAGACCCAAATAATGGAGAGATTAAATGTCACCGTATCCCATCCATACCCAAATCTACTCAAGTGTGACAAGGATTTTCAAGCATGGTTTTATGTTTTCCTCTTTCAAGGTTCCATAAAATCCAATTTGCATTCAATCTCTTTTCTAAGATAATTGAACACTAAAACGAAGAACAAAAATCCTTCAATTAAATCAAAGAGAGATGAAGAGAAGAAGAAAAATAAAAATAATCAATCCATCAAATAGCAATAGAGCTCTCTTTCCCAAAGGAAAGAGTTAGTAATTCATAACAAAATATTTACAAAAGTAAGAAAGAAAAGTGAAGAAGATGATGGTGAGCAGAGAGGGTCCGAAGACTCCCCCCAGCAGAGTTTCCTTCAATCCAGCCTTCCTAATTCTATGAAACTAAGGCCTTTGTATCGGATTTCCTAAATTACAAATTGAAATAAAATTGAAAATAAATTACAATCAAATGAAAATCAACTATTCTAGATGATTCTTGTGGCTTTGATTGGTTGACAATTGTGGGCTTGATTGCTTAAATTTAGAGTGGACTTTGATAAAAAAAAATGATTCAGAATGAGGCTTCAGGCTAGCGTAGCGCTCTTGAGGAGAGCGGAGCGCTCTTGCACCCATGTGTACGCGTCACCCACGCGTGCGCATCATCACTGCTTTTGGCCCTTGTCACGCATACGCGTCACCCACGCATACGCGTCATCTTCAGCACTCTTGAGGAGAGCGTAGCGCTCGCGCCAAGGGCGCTCTTCCATGCGTACACGTCATCCATGCGTGCGCGTGGCCTTTCAAAAATAACACTTTCACGCGTACGCGTCATCCATGCGTACGCGTGGTCTTCCAAAGTTATCACTTCGACGCGTACGCGTTACCCACGCGTACGCGTCACTGGCAAATTTTCCAACTGCACTATTGCAAGCGCTCTTTGGTGAAGAGCGTAGCGCCAAAATCGCTCTTCTCTTTTTCTTCTCTGCTTCAGCCTTTAACCTCTTTTCTTCTTTCATGCTTCTTTTGTGCTTTTTACTTCTTTTTCCACCAATTAGTACAAAATAGATAAAAACCAAAGGGATGAAAGTAATCTATGATTTAAGCACAAAAATACTTAATAATTAAGCATGATTAATCAAAATTAAAGGTAAAAAGGCATAGAAAAACATAACATGATTTCCAGTCATCATTAACTTGACCCTAAACATCAAATTAACCAAAGATCTCAACACCCACAACACACAATTTTTTAAATTGGAGAAGAGATAATTAGAACTTAGAATGTGACTTCCATACCAAATTTCTTATTGGGCTTTGTAGCGCTCAACGCTACAGTCATGTGGCCGCAATTGGTGCGGCGATCGGAGTTCCGGATTGAAAGTTATGTGAGATTTAGTGGAGGGTTAGGGTTATGCTCAAGCTCTTCTCTCCATGAACATGCTTCAGCGTTTCATGCTGAATAAGGAAGGAAGAAGGTGCTTTATTAAGTGTATGTGGCTGAATGGGTTGGGCCTTGGGCCTAATACGGTTCCGGTTCGCATGGTTCGGCCCATCGGCCCAATCTTGGACCGAATTCTTTGAAATTGGTGTCAAAATTATTATTTTAATTAAATCTATCACATTGAACTACAAAATTTTATTTTCTAATTTTCTTGATTAATAATTAATTCATTCGCTAGTTATTTACTAATTTCTCGCATTTTACACAACCAATATCCAAATTCAATCTAATATCATATATTATCACTATAATCAATATAGAGTTCACTAAATTGGAAATGTACCGAGAACTAGGGGCTCCTTAGCTAACCCACAACTCAAGTGAACTAAACTCGACAACTCCCGCAAGCTAATTCGATCTAAACACCGAAATTAAACAAAATCTCAACACATTTACTTTATAATTTCAAAATTGAGGGGTGAGCAGCTGGGCAAGAAAATGGGACTTACCAACACTTTTGTTCTGTGGGTCGTGTGCCGTAAACAGTGCGACAATCAGAACTCCGGATTGAAAGTTATTTGAGATTGAAGTTGAGTAAGGGTTAGTTTTTTTGGGGTTCTTCAATCTCCCTCCCCCTCCCCCTTTCCATTTGTGCAGCGTGAATGGATTATGACAGAGGAAGAGAATGCTGAGTTTCATTTAAGTTAATGAGGGTTGGGTTAGGCCATGGGCCCGTTTTGGATCCGGTTCAATTGGTTTGGCCCGTTTACTCCAATTTTGGGCTAAAATCTTTAAAATTAGTGTCAAAATTCTTATTTTAATTATTTCTTCCATTCTAAAATATAAAATTTAATTTTCAAAATTCTTTAAATAATAATTAATTTATTGGTTAATTATTTATTAATTCTCTGCGGTTTATATCTTACCCCTTAACAAAAATTTTTGCCCTCGAAAATTCGCTCTCAAATCTTCATATACGCCCCCATCAGATCCAACCAACGTCTTACCATTCATTTTGCCATTCTCCAACATCAATTTAACACCCTATTCCCAATTCAAGCCTAAGTCATACCCATTTGTTTCACTCTTAGTTTCGTCTAGCTCTTTCTCAATGACTACAAACTTCCTTGCCCTTCAAGAGTTCTTCAATATCAACTCCTTCTCGACTATGTCAAACACCAACCAATTCCTCTATCTCTTAATTTGGGTCAATCCATTATAAACTAAATCACACTCTCACATTTTCCATTCCTCGATCCTATGTCAATTCTCAAAACATTGTCATATCACGGGACTCCTTTCTCACGTCATTACAACTTTAGAGCCACCAAAATTGCCGCGCTTATGCAACATCACTCTGATTATAAGCCAGTAAACTTAATCAGTCATCTACTCTGCCAGAAGACTCCCTGAATATCTTTATCTCTCTAAGTAAACGCTATTAACCTTTACTCCAGCTGCACGAGTTCTAATCCCTAGTTATCTTCCGCCAGCAGAGTCATTACCACCTCCATCAGTGTCCTCAGTCCACTTGTGCTATCCATTTAGTAGTAGCTCACATAACAGTAGCCATCTCCTCCAGAGCGGCTGATAAATCCCATTTTTAGGGTTTATCATGTGCTTAATCCAGTGGATTTTATCCATTATTCTCACACTTATTCATACAATTCGCATGTTTTATGTTTTCCTTCCTGATTTTGTGCTATGATTGAAAACATGCTTCTTTGGCCTTATATTTGCTAATATTAATCCTCTCTTATTACCATTTGATGCCTTGATATGTGTGTTAAGTGATTTCAGAGATTACAGGGCAGGAATGGCTCAGAGGATGGAAAGAAAGCATGCAAAAGTGGAAGGAATACAAGAAGTTGAAGAAATTGCTAAGCTGTCCAGCCTGACCTCTTTGCACTCAAACGGTCATAACTTGAGCTATAGAGATCCAAATGAGATGGTTCTAGTTGCGTTAGAAAGCTAACATCCGGGGCTTCGCAACGATATATAATTTGCCATAGCTGCCCCAAAGCCAGGCGATGGGAACACGTGGACCACGCAGACGCGTGACCTGGCGAAAACCCAATCCGCGCGAACGCGTGGACGACGCTTCCTCGTCACTTTTCCGCGACCTGTACGTACCAGAAATCACTGGAGGCAATTTCTGTGCTGTTTCTGACCCAGTTTTTGGCCCAGAAAATATAGATTAGAGGCTATAAAGTGGGGGAATGCATCCATTCACTGGGATGTCTTCCATTATTCACTTCTCATAATTTAGATGTAGTTTTTAGAGAGAGAGAAGTTCTCTCCTCTCTCTTAGGATTTAGGATTAGGATTCCTCTTAAAGGAATTAGGATTTCATCTTTTTCAATTATAGGTTCAATGTTTCTTTTATTTATTTTTCCAATTTAATTTATGAACTTTTCTATGTTAGATTTGAATATTCTATTTAATATAATTTGAGGTATTTCAATTATAAGATTGTTTTATTTATGCTATGAATGCTTTCGATTTATCCAAATTATTTTCATTCGAGTAGATTTTCTTCCCTTTTGGCTCTGGTTAAGTAATTGGTGACGCTTGAGTTATCAAATAAAGCAGTGGTTGAAATTGGGAGTTGCTGATTAATTTGAGTTCCAATAACTCTAGCCTTTCCAAAGGAAAGACTAGGACTTGAGGATTAAATTAATTAGTCCACTTGATTTAACTAAGTGGGATTAAAAATCCAATTCTCATCACTCTTGATAAGGATAACTAGGATAGAACTTTCAATTCTCATACCTTGCCAAGAGATTTTATTAATTATTAATTTATTTTTCTTAGCAATTTATTTCCTTGTTCAAACCTTTTAAAAACCCCAAAATATACCTTTGCATAACCAATAATAAATCATACTTCCCTGCAATTCCTTGAGAAGATGACCCGAGGTTTAAATACTTCGGTTATCAATTTATTAAGGGGTTTGTTACTTGTGACAACCAAACTTTTGTAAGAAAGGAATTCTTGTCGGTCTAGAAGCTATACTTACAACGCGAATTTATTGTGAAAATTTTAGATCGTGCGAGAGTTTCGTTTTTCAAGGATGGAAAGGAAGCATGCAAAAGTGGAAGGAATATAAGAAACTGAAGGAACTGCTAAAGCTGTCTAGCCTGACCTCTTGGTACTAAATCGACCATAACTTGAGCTACAGAGCTCCAAATGAGGTGGTTACAGTTGCGTTGGAAAGCTAACATCCGGAGCTTTGCAACGATATATAATTTGCTATAGCTTCCCCAAAGATAGGTGATGCGCATGCGTGGATCACGCACACGCGTGACCTGGAGAAAAATCAATCCACGCGTACGCGTGGACGACGCATACGCGTGGACGACGCATACGCGTGACTTTGCCGCGTGCTGGACGTATTAGAAAATGCTGGGGGCAATTTTCGGGCTGTTTTTGACCCAGGTTTTGGCCCAGAAAACACAAATTAGAGGCTATAAAGTGGGGGAATCTATTCATTCATTAACACAACATTCATAATTCACAATTTTAGGTTTTAGATGTAGTTTCTAGAGAGAGAGAGAGGCTCTCTCCTCTCTCTTAGGATTTAGGATTAGGATTTCTCTTAAAGGTTAGGTTTACTTCTTCTTCATTCCAGGTTCAATGTTCCTTTAATTTAGTTTCTCTTCTACTTTTATTTGTTCTATTACTTTAGTTTGTTTATTTTCCCAATTTGATTTATGAACTCTCCATGTTAGATTTGATTTCTTTAATGCAATTTGAGGTATTTTAGATTTATGATTGCTTTCTTCTATTTATGATATAAATAATTTGGATTTTTCCCCTCTTGGCTTGGGTTGAGTAATTGGTGACACTTGAGTTATCAAACTCCTTTGTTGATTAATATTTGAAGTGTGCTGGTTGATTTGGATCCCTCTAAAGCTAGTCTTTCCTTAGGAGTTGACTAGGATTTGAGGAATCAAATTGATTAGTCCACTTGACTTTTCTTTATTTAGTAAGGGTTAACTAAGTGGGAGCAAGGGACAATTCTCATCACAATTGATAAGGATAACTAGGATAGGATTTCCAGTTCTCATACCTTGCCAAGAGCTTTTCTAGTTATTAGTTTACTTTCTTGCCATTTACTATTCTTGCTTCTTATCTTAAAAAAATCCCAAAATATACCTTTCCATAACCAATTATAAGCATACTTCCCTGCAATTCCTTGAGAGACGACCCGAGATTTAAATACTTCGGTTATTAATTGTATTGGGTTTGCTTTAGTGACAAACAAGTTTTTGTACGAAAGGATTCTTTGTTGGTTTAGAAACTATACTTACAATGAGAATTTATTTGTGAATTTCTTTACTAGCAAGAATCTAATCGTCAGCGGCCATAAGAATCAACTAGATATCCTCGTCCACGTCCACGAGACGCCCTCTGGGTCTTGTCCATACCGAACATTCGATATTAAGGTGATCAGTCTTAATATCTCAAGTCTAGTGCTTCAAAGTTCCAAACGCATGCTCATGAACTTTATGCTATATTTATCAGTCAGATAATTCTAAATAGCATATACACACGACTCAGAGTATGCCCAGAAGCATAGTCAGTCCGTCCCTTAGGCTCTACTGGAACAAATTACTTTGATACCATAATGTAACACCCTACCACACAAAGTTTTACGCTTAAGGCATAAACTAGAGATGGTGTGGTATTACGACCTCTAAAATAAGAATATACATATATAATATAATTGAAGGGATAATATTTGAGGAGCCTTGAAAGGAGGTTTAAGAAAATCCCCAAAAATAAAATGCATCGCACACAAAAAAGCGCAACCAGATAAAACGTAAACTACACAATAAGAATTGGAGGATCAAAATACAGAATAGCAATACAAACAAAACAAACGCAAGTAGGATATAGATACAGTAGGTAGCAAATATAGCAGGTAAGCATAATAATCACATAGGCAAGCCCAGTTAATGCACAATCAAACAAAACACACATATGCATATGATGTATGCCTGCCCTATAGCTAATGAGCCTTATCTGTCGGTTATATAACCAACCTGACATGTCTGGCAGCTAACCCGGACATCGTCCTCTTAAAAACCGGTGAGTGGTACAGTACCGTAATCCTCACCTGGTGAGCAGTAAACCACCTCGATCCCTGATGAGATATTTTGGAGGAAAAATAATTTCTCCCAAAACACCCAAAACTAACCGGCAAGTGCACCGGGTCGTATCAAGTAATAAAAACTCACGGGAGTGAGGTCGATCCCACAGGGATTGAAGGATTGAGCAATTTTAGTTTAGTGGTTGATTTAGTCAAGCGAATCAAGATTTGGTTGATGGTTTTGTGACTTGCAGAATTAAATTGCATTGAAGTAAAGAGAACAAGAAATAAATTGCTGAAACTTAAAGAACAAGAAATTAAATGGCAGAAACTTAAAGTGCAAGAAATGTAAATTGCAGAATCTTAAAGTGCAAGGAATGTAAATTGCTTGAAATGTAAAGGGGATTGGGATGTGGATTTGCAGAAATTAAACAAGGAAAAACTAAATTGCATCAAACAGAAGAGGGAAAAGGAATTGGGATTGAACCGGATCTTGAAGCAGTAAAGTAAATGAACATTAAAAGCAAGAAACAGAGAATATAAAATTGAGATCTCAGGGCCCAGAGACTAGAAAACCAAGTCTAGATCTCAATGCCTTCCTAGATCCAACAAGAACAATTGCAAGGAAAATGTAAATTGCAAAGAAAAGAGATGAAGAGTAATGAACCGGAAATGGAATTCAATTAACAGTAAAGAAACAGAGAGATCCAAGATTGAGATTGAAACAGAATTTCTTCAATTCTCCAATCCAAGATCCAAGACAAGTGTAAATGAAATTGAAAGCAATGAAAGCAAAGAAATTAAAGTTCAAAAGCTCTCCGAAAACTATTATGAAAATTCCAAAAGGAAAGCTCTCCGAATAACTTGAATTCTATCCTATTTATACACTTTCAAAAATGATCTTCAAGCCTTGAGTTGGGCCTTTGCTCTTGGTGGAATTGGGTTGAAAGAGGCCTTGGTTGATTGCTCTTGAAGTTTGAAGAAGAACCAAAGTGAACCAATTGAACCGGGTTTGAGGTTAGCAAAAGTTGGACCAAAAGTTTGAGCCAAAGTTAGGGGTCTAACTTTGGCTCCAACTTTTCATATCAGTTGGCACATTTTTCTGGTTTGGACGTTGGTGCCAATGTTAGGGGTCTAACTTTGACCCTAACGTTGGCCTTCCCTTGGTGCTAGTGGCGCCAACGTTAGCCTCCAAGTTAGGGGGCTAACGTTGGTGCAAACGTTGGTGCCCAGGGGAGAAACTCTCAAGTTCCAACGTTAGCCTCCAAGTTAGGGGGCTAACGTTGGGGCTAACGTTGGCCCTTCTCCCTTTGTAATTCATGTGCCAACGTTAGCCTCCAAGTTAGGGGGCTAACGTTGGCGCAAAGGTGGGATGGCCAGGGAGGAAATTTCAAGTTCCAACGTTAGCCTCCAAGTTAGGGGGCTAACGTTGGGGCTAACTTCTTGCTTCCTGGTTCAATTTCACTTATTCCATTGTCCTCTCTTCACTCCTAGCCATTCCTCTTTGCTTCAACCTTTCTCCAAGCTTTCTTCACCTATCATTAATCAACCAAACTCATCAAAGCTATGCTCAAAATCATGAGATATTCAATCTTTCATAATATGCAACAAATATAGCATAAAACCTCATGAAATAGCATGAATTCATATATGGTTGGTTCAATCAAGGGAAACATGAAAATCTACTCAATTAGCTTGCTTGTAGCTCAAGAAAGTGCATAATTCTAATGAAAACAAAAGAAAAAGACTAGCTAAAATAGGCTAGGATGACTTGTCATCACAACACCAAACTTAAAGCTTGCTTGTCCCCAAGCAAGAAAAGATTTATTGAGAAGAAAGAATGAAATGGAAGAGGAAGTTCATGCTAGCAGAGTATTATTGATAGTTCATGGGGTTTTGTGTGGATATGCAAATACTCACTTCTTATTGACTCCTAGGCCTAGAAAGTCTCCTTCAAGCTTCAAGTGACATACTGCTATGACTTCTCATTATTCCTTTATCCTTGGCTATTACTTTGTGCATAAGCTTTATTTGAGTGTCATGTGTAGCAAGTTCATTTTCTTTTCTTTATACTTGACACATTATTCACCATAGACACTTGGCTCACATTCCTTCTTAAAACATTGATGCCCAGCACCTCTTTGGGTTACTAAATGCCTTGTAGTTAGGTTGCTCTTGATAGTGGACTTTCAGCTGATGATCCCGGATTAGTTAACCCAAGTCACCAAGTGTTGATGCACTCCAAAGAGCTTAATAATCCAAGCAGATCCTAATACAAAGACACCACAGGCATATATTCTAAGGTTCAAGCTATTGGTGTCCAGCTTTGCTTCTTTTCGTTTTTCTTTTATTCTGCCACTTTTTGGCTATCTCTTTTTCTTCTTTCCTTCTTTTTGTTTTTCTTTCTAACCAAGGAATTTAATTCAATTGAGATTCCTAGACAGTAGGCCACTTCTTTACTTAGAAGGAGATATCCTAGCTCTTTATTCACTAAAAGTGAGCTATTATACAATCACACATATACCACCACTTACTTTTATTTCACTTCTAACTAACAGAGACTATCTTGCTTCACATTCAAACTGTTCTTTTATTGAATTTAAAGATGCAGGGGACAACACATGCTTCTTGTCAAGTGAAAATAAACACACAAGCACACACATAAACTAGCCTACTTATTTTAAAAGAAACTAACATAATGCAAAGACTTTTAAGAAGAACTACTTAGAAATGCAAAGACAACTTAGAACAGATAGAATGCATGTTTTTTTCTTTGTAGTGATGAACAAGGAGCAAGTCCACCTTTCATTTGTCATGCCTTTTCTTTCTCCTTTCATACACTTGGCTGCTAGTGTTCCCACCATCCTTGTTTGGTGCCTGTTGATCTTGCCAAAAGCCAGCCTTATTCATAGCCTCATCCACTCTATCTTCGAGTCTCATAGCTCTGCTCACTTCTCTCTCACTTCTCATTTTGAAGAATTCATCAAAAGTTGGGAATGCCAAATCCATGTTATGCAAATGTTCTCCAATATAGTTCAGTTTGATTTGGCTATTGATGTTGTAATCGGCTTGTACTTCATACCTTGCTTCTTGGAGTGTTGTGAACTCCTTGAAAGCCTTCAAACTTTCAGCTTGCATTTGTTCCAACTTCCCAAAAGATTCATGAGATTGAAAGGCATGTTCTTCTTGCATCGCAAGAAATCTTGACTCGAATTCATTTTGTTTGTTTATTATTCTTAGCTCTCTTTCTTCTTGTGCTTGTTGGTTTTGCATGTACAGAGAATGGTATTCCTCTTGCCTCTCTTGGATTCTCGTGTACTGTTGAGACAATCTCCCTATTGCTTCTTGCATTTGAGTCATATCCATATTGCCATGTGGGAAAAAGTGTGGCTGCTCCTCCTCCTCTTGTGGCTCTTCTTCTATGTGTGGCTCATCTTCTTCCATTGGTTCTTCTACTTCCCTTCCTCCATGTGGCCTTCGGCCTTGATGTGCTTCAAGGGGCATCATCATCCGTTCAATGGTTATGGGCATGCCTTGGCTTAACCACATTGGATTCTCCTCTTCCATTGGAACCTTAGCCCTTGCACACAACCTCCAAATGGTGCTCGGATAGTACAACCAAGATCCGGCCGAATTCTTTTCAGCTATCTTTTGAATGTCTCTTGCAAGAATATCATGAACTCTTATCTCTCCACCCACCATGATACAATGCAGCATCACGGCTCTCTCCCTATTAACTTCTGAGGTGTTCATAGTGCCCAGAATTGACCTTTTCATCAACTCATACCATCCTTTTGCTTCCGGAGTGAGGTTACATCTTTTCAGAAACTTGTATCTGTTCTTGTTATCTCTTTCCCATTCTGAGTTCTCAAAACAAATATCTCTCGCAATCTCCTCATAATCTTGATCCTCAGTCAATCTTTGTTGGTATCCCAGTTCATCAAAGCGGACTGACTTGAGTTTCAAGACTTTCTTGATTGCGTCCGGGCTAAAGTCTACTTCCACCCCTCGCACATAGCTTTTGTACGTTGGGGGCTCACGCATGTCAAGCCTTGGGACATTTGCATAGAACTCTCTTATGATATTGGTGTTAATTCGGGTGACTGGTGATGTAAGTTCCTCCCATCTCCTCTTCCGGATTTTGTTTTTCATTTCTTGACATCCATCATCCGGCAACATGAATGGAATTTCAGGATAGATTCTTTTCTCGTTCATCCATTGAATTTGCATTTGATGATGCCAAGACTTGAACCTCCGTTGGTCATATTCATGTGTTTCTTCCTCCACTATTGGATCTTTTCCTTTTCGTCGTTTGGTTCTTGAGGAAGATGCCATGATCACTTGGTTGGTTGAGAGGGAATGTGAAGAATGTTGGAGAGTTTGATGTGTGTTTGGAGGAAAAAGAGATGAGGTCCGGACTTGCTATGACAAGAAGTTATGAAGAGAAGTTTAAGTGGTTGGAGTTTAAAGTAGAAGAAAGGTTGCACAAGGCTTGTTATGTTGAGGAGTGATTCGGTCATGTGCATGGCTTGAAGGTGGTATGCTTTTAAATGAGCAATGAAGGGCTAGAGATCAAAGGTATGCATGTAAGGATGAATGAAGACAAAATTTGCTCCTTCCCTTGCCTTTGCCGTGATCATTCTCAAGGAGTGGCAGATTTCTTCCTTGAAGCATGTGATAGGATTTTGTCCTTATGCTATGCTTTCCTTTGTCTTGTCTTTTTCATTGAAGATTCTTTGACCTTCTAGTCATCACAACAAGACAACATACATTAGTCTTATCTAACCGTAGCAATATTGTTCTTTTTAGTAAAAATATGTGAACTATCAATTCTTATCTCATGTGAACTGTGACACTCTCTTTGGAGGACACCAAACTTAGTGTTTGGTAATGTATAAAGAAAATGAGTTTCTTCCTCCAATTGGTGAAGTTCAAATGTTAAATGTTCATAAGAATTGTTTTCATCATACTTTCTTTTTCTCTTTTTTTTTTCATGAAGGATTAATTGCATCCTTGAATCGGTGCATCAAGATTTGATGAACACCAAACTTGTTTCTTGTCAAAGGGTACATCACAATTAATACCTTCATTATCGAATAAAAAAAATTTTCTATTTATAAGGTTTTGGAAAATAACAAATGTATGATTATTGATGCATGAGTTTCAAATTTTCATGAAGCTATGTGGACACCAAACTTACTGTTTGGCCATATGCTCTATCAAAACATTTTAAGCATGTGAAACAAAATCCTTTGTAATCTTGGTTAAGTGTGCTTGAAGATACACCGAACTTAGTATATGTTTCAAAATAGTACATGCAATAAATGGACATGTTCATGAAAAGAGAAAAGAATTCATGCATCAAGTGATCATAATTTATTGAATGTAAAATGACATGAATCTTAAAGCATGGGTTGCCTCCCATGGAGCGCTCTTTTATTGTCACTAGCTTGACATTGAGGCTTTCTTTTATGGTGGTTGGTGCTTGTAGGGCCTCAATTTGTCTCCCCTGACCGTGATCCTCTTCTTTGTTCTCTGGTGTTCAATTTCAGCATGCTCTAATGATAGTATGTTGCTGACAGTGTAGTAATCCTTGGTTTGTTGATTTGCCCCCAACTGTTGATATATCAGTTGCACTTTGTCACCTTTAGAAAGTCCCTCTGTTGGAATCTTTCTATTCTTCCAGCCCCTTTTTGCTTTGTTTCTGCGCTTCATCTTTCCTTTTGTTGATCTTTCTTTTCTGGCTGTAGGCTTTCCCTGGGGACCTCTCTTCTTAGTGGCCAGTACTCTAATATCCTCTTGGGCTTTTTCATCAGTCTGCACAATCCTTAGCATGGGGATGTTGCTGTGACTTTCCTGGTCATTTTTCATATATTCTTTCTTTTCCTTGCTAATTTGTGCCTCTGGTAAAACCTTCAGAGTAACACTCTGGTCATGCATCCTGAGAGTTAATTCCCCTTCCTCTACGTCTATGATAGCTCTAGCAGTGGCCAAGAACCAGTATAACAGAGTCACCATCATCATTGTTTGATTCTAGAACCACAAAATCAGCAGGGTATATAAAACTGTCCACCTTGACCAAAAGATTTTCAATTACACCCCTGGGGTATACCATTGACTTGTCTACCAGCTCCAGAGACATTTGTACTGGTTTGACCTCCTCTATATGCAGCTTTTTCACCAAGGAGGATGATATTAAGTTAATACTTGCTCCGAGATCACACATTGCTTTAGTGATTGTCAATTTCCCAATGGTGCAAGGCAACAGGAAGCTTCCTGGGTCCTCAAGCTTGGGAGGAAGCCCCTTTTGAATCAAGGCCCTGCATTCCTCAGCAATCATTATGGTTTCTTTCTCATCCCAGCTTCTTTTCTTGTTGATAAGATCATTCAGAAACTTGGAATATAGAGGCATTTGTTCAAGTGCTTCAGCTAAGGGAATATTGATTTCCAGCTTCTTAAAAATCTCAAGGAATTTGTGAAAATGCTGGTCTTTAACCTCTTTGTTAAACCTCTGAGGATATGGCAGTGGAGGTGTGATGCTTTTTCCTATTTGCTGCTGCCCCTGAGCTACTTCCTTTGAGCTATGTGGCTGGTTGTTCTTCTCTTTGAGTTTTTCAGTGTCTTTGTTTGGCATCACAACTTGCTCTTTAGCCTCATCTACCTTTGTTTGATTCTCCTCCTCCATTGGTTCTTTGGTGTTCTCTGCTTGCTTCCTTGTAGTGTCATTGTTGCTCATCAATGTTCTCCCACTCCTTAATTGTATTGCCTTGCATTCCTCCTTAGGATTTGGAATTGTGTCACTGGGCAGTGAGTTTGAAGGTCTCTCAACAGATACTTGCTTGGAGAGTTGCCCCATCTGTCTCTCTAGGCTCTTCATAGAGGCTTCCTGATTCTTGGCTACCATTTCTTGGTGTTTCAACATTTTGTCTATCATGGCCTCCAAGTGAGTGATTCTTTGGGCTTCAGGTGATATTTGAGGTGGGTTATGAGATGTGGGTGGTGGATGGTAGGCATTTTGGTTGGTGGATTGGTTATTAGATTGGTATTGGTTGAGGTTGGGATAGTTGTTTTGAGGTTTTCTGTAGGGGTTTTGGTTAGTCTGCTGGTTGTGATTTTGGTTGCTTCTTGGGTTGTGTTGGTTTGAGTTCCTCTGCCATGGTTGTTGGTTTTGGACATGGTTATCTCCCCATCTGAGGTTTGGGTGGTTCTTCCAGGATGGACTGTATGTATCACCATACACTTCATTTGGTCTTTGGTTGTGCATATACTGTACTTGCTCTTGTTGTTGTTCTTCTTGAGTTTCTTCACTCTGTCCCCATGTGGTTGATGGTTGGCTAGTGTTGACTGCTGCAACTTGGAGACTATCAATCCTCTTGGCCATTTGCTCAAATTGTTGCTGAATTTGCTGCTGCATTATCTTGTTTTGAGCCAGGATTGAATCCACTCCTTCTAGCTCCATTACTCCTCTCCTTTGTGATGGTTGGCGGCCTCTTTGATGAGCAAAGAAATATTGGTTGTTGGACACCATATCAATGAGTTCTTGAGCCTCTTCTGCAGTTTTCATGAGTTGTAAGGAACCTCCAGCTGAATGATCCAAAGCTTCCTGAGATTTCAGTGTTAAGCTTTCATAGAAGTTTTGAAGCTTCTCCCACTCATTAAACATGGCAGGGGGACATTTCCTGATCAGAGCCTTGTACCTCTCCCATGCCTCATAGATAGGTTCGGCCTCCATTTGTGTAAATGTTTGTACCTCAGCCTTTAACCTTATAATCCTCTGAGGTGGATAAAATTTTGCAAGGAACTTAGTTACCAAATCATCCCAGTTGTTGATGCTGTCCCTTGGAAAGGATTCCAACCATTGAGTGGCCTTGTCCCTGAGAGAAAATGGAAATAGCATCAGCTTGTAGCTGTCAGGGGGCACTCCATTAGTTTTGACAGTGTTGCATATCCTCAAGAAAGTGGATAAATGTTGGTGTGGGTCCTCAAGTGGTCCTCCACCAAAAGAGCAGTTGTTCTGAACCAAAGTGATGAGTTGTGGCTTGAGTTCAAAATTGTTAGCATTGACATTTGGAGCCAAGATGCTGCTCCCACAATGTCTAGGATTTGCAAAGGTGTAGGAAGCCAAAACTCTCCTCTGGGGTGGGTTGCCATTGTTGTTGTCTTCTCCACCTGGTGGATTGGTTAAATGTTCCTCCATCTCTTGGAATTCTTCGTCTGATTCCTCTTCTCCAACAATGTTTTTCCCTCTTTCAGCTCTTCTTAACCTCCTGAGAGTTCTTTCGTCTTGTTCATGAAAATTGGGTATGGTTCTTCCTGTACCTGACATACAAGCAGAACATGAGAAATGCACAAAACTAGTGACACTTCAATTTACTGCCAGATTGAAGTGTTAGTTAGTTTAAGCAAAAAATCAAACAGTTAGTGGGTTAATCAAAATTAACGAAAAAGTGCTTGATCTAAATTACCACCTCACTTAATCATTGTCAATCTAATCAATCCCCGGCAACGGCGCCAAAAACTTGATGAGATATTTTGGAGGAAAAATAATTTCTCCCAAAACACCCAAAACTAACCGGCAAGTGCACCGGGTCGTATCAAGTAATAAAAACTCACGGGAGTGAGGTCGATCCCACAGGGATTGAAGGATTGAGCAATTTTAGTTTAGTGGTTGATTTAGTCAAGCGAATCAAGATTTGGTTGATGGTTTTGTGACTTGCAGAATTAAATTGCATTGAAGTAAAGAGAACAAGAAATAAATTGCTGAAACTTAAAGAACAAGAAATTAAATGGCAGAAACTTAAAGTGCAAGAAATGTAAATTGCAGAATCTTAAAGTGCAAGGAATGTAAATTGCTTGAAATGTAAAGAGGATTGGGATGTGGATTTGCAGAAATTAAACAAGGAAAAACTAAATTGCATCAAACAGAAGAGGGAAAAGGAATTGGGATTGAACCGGATCTTGAAGCAGTAAAGTAAATGAACATTAAAAGCAAGAAACAGAGAATATAAAATTGAGATCTCAGGGCCCAGAGACTAGAAAACCAAGTCTAGATCTCAATGCCTTCCTAGATCCAACAAGAACAATTGCAAGGAAAATGTAAATTGCAAAGAAAAGAGATGAAGAGTAATGAACCGGAAATGGAATTCAATTAACAGTAAAGAAACAGAGAGATCCAAGATTGAGATTGAAACAGAATTTCTTCAATTCTCCAATCCAAGATCCAAGACAAGTGTAAATGAAATTGAAAGCAATGAAAGCAAAGAAATTAAAGTTCAAAAGCTCTCCGAAAACTATTATGAAAATTCCAAAAGGAAAGCTCTCCGAATAACTTGAATTCTATCCTATTTATACACTTTCAAAAATGATCTTCAAGCCTTGAGTTGGGCATTTGCTCTTGGTGGAATTGGGTTGAAAGAGACCTTGGTTGATTGCTCTTGAAGTTTGAAGAAGAACCAAAGTGAACCAATTGAACCGGGTTTGAGGTTAGCAAAAGTTGGACCAAAAGTTTTAACTTTGGCTCCAACTTTTC
The DNA here is from genome assembly GCF_059453495.1 of Arachis ipaensis. NCBI lineage: Eukaryota > Viridiplantae > Streptophyta > Magnoliopsida > Fabales > Fabaceae > Arachis > Arachis ipaensis. The sequence goes on from NC_142443.1 coordinate 55,847,458, forward strand.
ATATCAGTTGGCACATTTTTCTGGTTTGGACGTTGGTGCCAATGTTAGGGGTCTAACTTTGACCCTAACGTTGGCCTTCCCTTGGTGCTAGTGGCGCCAACGTTAGCCTCCAAGTTAGGGGGCTAACGTTGGCGCAAACGTTGGCTCCTTCCCCATTGTAATTCATGTGCCAACGTTAGCCTCCAAGTTAGGGGGCTAACGTTGGCGCAAACGTTGGTGCCCAGGGGAGAAACTCTCAAGTTCCAACGTTAGCCTCCAAGTTAGGGGGCTAACGTTGGGGCTAACGTTGGCCCTTCTCCCTTTGTAATTCATGTGCCAACGTTAGCCTCCAAGTTAGGGGGCTAACGTTGGCGCAAACGTGGGATGGCCAGGGAGGAAATTTCAAGTTCCAACGTTAGCCTCCAAGTTAGGGGGCTAACGTTGGGGATAACTTCTTGCTTCCTGGTTCAATTTCACTTATTCCATTGTCCTCTCTTCACTCCTAGCCATTCCTCTTTGCTTCAACCTTTCTCCAAGCTTTCTTCACCTATCATTAATCAATCAAACTCATCAAAGCTATGCTCAAAATCATGAGATATTCAATCTTTCATAATATGCAACAAATATAGCATAAAACCTCATGAAATGGCATGAATTCATATATGGTTGGTTCAATCAAGGGAAACATGAAAATCTACTCAATTAGCTTGCTTGTAGCTCAAGAAAGTGCATAATTCTAATGAAAACAAAAGAAAAAGACTAGCTAAAATAGGCTAGGATGACTTGTCATCAATCCCCACCTTCTGCAGGTGGTAAATCACTTCGATCCCCACAGATGTTTTCAATTGAAAAACAGCACACACGTAAGCGGTAAATAACCACGATCCCCACAAAATAATTTCTTATCAAAACTGGTAGGCGGTAAATAACCATGATCCCCACAAAATCTTTTCATATTAAATTCATCCTCATCATCATTCAATTCATTCAACAATTATCATCATCACACCTCCCATTTTGTTCATCAATAATTCACACTCAAAACATAATTCTCTTCTTAACTAAATAAACCTCAAAACATAATAATTTTCTTGATAAATTGAAACTCCACCATAATACTTTTCTTAATAAATCAAGTTCTAAAACATAATACATTTCTTTTCTTTATAAATTAAATTCAAATAAATAATTCTTTTATCCATACTTGTCTAAATAATACTTCAAACTAAATCTCCAATTTTTATAAAAATTTCGGCAACATCTCCTTTAAACTTTAGACTTTGCCACCCTTCTCGGTCCCAACCAAACCACCTTTTAAATCCTTTTCAAATCATTTCCAACAAGACAAACCAATTCCAATATCAAAATCATTTACAACTCTTAATTTATTCATTATTCAACAAACACACACACACACACACACACATACACACATATACATACATACATAACCCAAACAATCCTCAATCATTCATCATCAATACTCATATTCATCAATAATCATTCATCAACTCCCATTAACAACTTTAATTAATACAATTCCTACATCCAACTCAACAAAATCATCATTCATCAACTTATTCGCAATATAATTCCATATTTTCATCTAGGTTTCTAGCATTAACATATTCCCACATTTCTAACCTATCCTATGGTCATCTAGCCTATATTTTCACAAAACATTATATATTATCTACAAGAAAACAAAACCATACCTTGCCCGATTCCTCCCTAAGCCACAAAACCCTTCAAAAGTCCTTCTCACCACAAGCTCGAAGCTCCAAATTCTCAATCAAACAAGTTCAACTCAGCATCACTTACTCCATATCATCAATCAACTCCAACCAATATCCAAATTCGATCTAATATCACTTATTATCACTATAATCAACATAGAGTTCACTATTTGAAATGCACCAAGAATTAAGGGTTCGTTACCTGACCCACAGCTCAAGTGAACTAAACTCGACAACTCCAGCAAGCTAATTTGATCGTAAATACCGAAATACACAAAATCTCAACACATTTACTCAATAATTTTGAAATTGAGGGGTGAAAAGCTGGGCAAGAAAATAGGACTTACTAACAATTTTGTTCTGTGGGTGTTGTAGAGCTCGACGTTGTGGTCGCGTGACTGTAAACGGTGCGGCAATCGGAGATCCAGATTGAAAGTTATTTGAGATTGAAATTGAGTAAGGGTTAGTTTTTTTGGGGTTCTTTAATCCCCCCTTTTCTGTAACATGCTACCACACAGAGCTTTACACTTAAGTCATAAAATAGAGGTCGTGTGGTATTACGACCTCCAAAATAAGAATATACATATATAATATAATTGAAGGGATAATATTCGATTAGCCTTGATGGGTAGGTAAAGAAAAATCACAAAATTAAAAGTGCAATGCTCAGGAATAAGGTTTACTTGCGTACGAAGAAAGCTAAGGTACATAAACACACACACACATACACACTAACTTACATTAAGTCACATAGATCATGAGGTTTTTAATTCTTGTTTCAACTTGTGACTTTTATGCTTCGTTATAATTTGGTGTTTGAATTTTCCTTGTTTACCTTTGTCAACACCAAAATGTCTCACCTTATGCTAAGTGGATGTGCCCACTATTCTTTGATTATATTCCCACTAAAATCGCATTACTCACTTAAGCATAAGGCATATTTTGAATTGTTGAGAAGTTGAACATGAATTTGCTTGTTTTGGAACTTTGGAAATTTTCAGAATTTAGGGACGTTTTTGCTATGCCCAGAACTTTTGCCTTTCTCTTTTGTTTTCAACTAACTCTTTCTTTTCCTTTACATGACTTTGACGTTTGTTTTCTTCTTCAACTAACTTTTTCTTCTTCTTAACATAACTATTGACTATCTTTTCTTTCTTTTATTTTTCAACTAACTATTTTCTTTTTACTCACATAACTTTTAACTTTTTTTTCTTTTCAACTAACACTAACTTTTTAACTGTTTTCTTTTCTTCACCGACCTTTTGACTTTTCCTTTCCTTTTCAACTAACTTTCCTTTTAACCTTTTAACTATTTTCTTTTTCTTCGTGCATAGCAATAACGCTCCTTTCTTCTTTTTTCTCTTTGATAAACAAGCAAGTTAGCTTTCTTAGATTCCTCTATTTGATTGGAAGTTTTTTGTGTTTGATTTAATTTGATTCTCATGTATGCTTCCATTCAAATTTTTATTATCTGTTCACTTCATATGCTATTTTGTGACTTAGATCTTTCCTTTTTAGCATCACCATCATTCTTGAAGCCACTTTTGTCTGGTGATGACAGTGATGACTCCTTCCACTCCGCATGATCGTGAGCACCGAGGACGGTGCTACCATTTAAGTGTGGGGGAGGATCGCCAACTTCAAGGGGGTAAAATTCTTCTCTTACACATTTGCAATATTCCTTTTGTTCTTTTTCTTCAATTCTTACAATTTTTGTCTTATTTGCACTTTGTTTAGTTTGGTTTGTTTATAAATATTTCTTTAATAATTATAGTATTAGGGTAGTAAATATTTGCATGTTGCATGTTAGGTTAAATAAGTTTGGTAAAACAATAAGAAATTTTCATGAAATCCCTTTTAGGGCATGCCATTGATTGAATTGAGAAATTGTCTTTCAAACTTACTCGAAGTATTTTTCATAGAACATAGAAAAGAGCTAGAACAACACACCTTGTGAGATTTGAGCTTTAATTGTATGGTTGCACATCTTCAACCATAAAGTTTGTTCTTGTGTGATAAACTCCTTTTATGATTGTAATCTTTGACTTGCTTAATTCTATATGTCCATTATTTTGTGTATGAATGCATGTATATGATTGAGGCCATTGTTTCAAATAGCTCACTTACCCAAATAGCCTACCCTTCATCTTCCATTGTTAACCAACTTTGAGCCTATACAAAACCCATTTGTTCTTAATTTTAGCACATTACAAGCCTTAAGTGAAAAAACAATAAATGTCCCTTGTTTGGATCTTTGATTAGTTAGACTAGTGAGAGTGTTTATCATTCAAGTTTGGGAAGTTTGGGAACATTGGTCGAGATAAAAGGGTGTTTTTATATTTTTGTCAAAATTTTGGGAATTGGGTACATACTCATGTTTGAATTATGTTAAACCATATGCATTGATGTTCTAAAAAAAAGATAATAATAATAAAAATAGAAAAGAAAAGTAATAAAAAGGGGACAAAATGCCCCAAAGTGAAGTCAATAAGAATCAATGCATATGTATGATGATCAAAAAGAGAATACATGAGTGTGTGAAAAGTGAAGAATGGGTAGTTAGGTTAGCTTTGAATTTTATAGGTTGTCATAGGTTAGGTAGGAAGCTTAGGTTGATCAAAGATTCAAATTCTAGTCTACTTGACCATATGCATCCTACCTTGACCCTAGCCCCATTACAACCATGGAAGTCCTCATGATATTTGTATGCATGCACTAAATAATTGTTGATTGTTAGATGACTTGCAAATCTTTGAGAAACATGGCTAAAGGAGAATTGAGTGATTAAGCCCTAAACACAGAGCGAATTGAGTGAATACACATCCGGTGAGGGGTTCGGTCGCTCAATTATATGTTCTTGTGTATTATATTGTATCTTCTTGCAAGTTGTTTGTTGGTTAGTTTTGAAAATCTCAATTCAATTCTTTGGACTTTGATCATAGTGTATTGACTCTTTGCCTTGGCCCTAAGGCTTGTTTCGGATTAATTGGAATCTCTTGTTTATTTTGTACCAAACTAAATAGGAACCATAGTGTACATATATATATAGATAGCATTTAGTGTAGTCGCATGCACGTAGTAAGTTGCATTTAATAAATTGCTTACCCTCCTTATCCTTCTCCTTTCATTGTGATTAGCATGAGGACATGCTGTTGTTTAAGTGTGAGGGAATTGATGAGTCCATATTTGACGATATATTTTGCTTTGATTTGAGTGGATTCTATCATATAAACCCACGTTTATTCATCCAAAAAGCATGCTTTTGTGTTTTCTCTCTAGATTGTGCCCAAATGTGAAAACATGTGTTTTTGTGCTTAAATTAGTTATTTTAATCCCACTTTTATGCCATTCGATGCCATGACATATTTGATGAGTGATTTTAGGTCCTAAAGGCAAGTTTGACAAGGCAAAAGTGGAAGGAAGCATGTACAAAGGGAGAAAACTTGAAGAAAACAAGGAGAAGCACACATCGGAGTGTGCGTGCGCACGACCTAATGTCCGTACACACAAAAGTTGCAGAACCATGTGTGCGTACGCATGACAACCTGTGCGTCCGTACACGTCCTAGCGCGTGACTCATTTAATGGAAATCGTTGGGGCGATGTCTGGGCCTCCAGAGCCCAGTTTTTGGACTTTTTTATGCTGATTCTTCCTATATTAAGTAAGGCCTCACTCCATTTCAAGGGGGAGCAATTAGGGTTAGATTTTAGTCATTTAGTGCATTTTCTAGAGAGAGAAGCTTGATAAACCCCATTTGTAGGGTTTATCTTGTGCCTATTTTAGGAGATTTTATGACCTTTTACCCACATTTATTCAATGAAATAGCATGGTTTCATGGTTGCCTCCTAATTTGTTCTTAGATGTGAAAACATGCTTTATAGGTCCTTAATTAGCTAAATTCAATTCACCTTTGACTCCACTAGATTCCTTGATTTGTTTGTGATTTCAGGTTGAAAAGGCTAGGAAGGATGATGAGCGAATAATTTATACGCTTTTTGGCATTATTTTTAGTATGTTTTTAGTAGGATCTAGTTACTTTTAGGGATGTTTTTATTAGTTTTTATGTTAAATTCACATTTCTGGACTTTACTATAAGTTTGTGTGCTTTTCTGTGATTTCAGGTATTTTCTGGCTGAAATTGAGGGACTTGAGCAAAAATCAGATTCAGAGGTAGAAGAAGGACTGCTGATGCTGTTGGATTCTGACCTCCCTGCACTCAAAGTGGATTTTCTGGAGCTACAGAACTCAAAATGGCGCGCTTCCAATTGCGTTGGAAAGTAGACATCCATAGCTTTCCAGAAATATATAATAGTTTATACTTTGGCCGAGTTTAGACGATGCAAAAGGGCGTTGAACGCCAGTTCTACGCTGCAGTCTGGAGTTAAACGCCAAAAACACGCCACAAGCCAGAGTTGAACGCCAGAAACACGTTACAAACTGGCGTTCAACTCCAAGAATGACCTCTCCACGTGTAAACTTCAAGCTCAGCCCAAGCACACACCAAGTGGGTCCCGGAAGTGGATTTATGCATCAATTACTTACTTTTGTAAACCCTAGTAGCTAGTTTAGTATAAATAGGACTTTTTACTATTGTATTAGACATCTTGGGACGTCTAGTTCTTAGATCATGGGGGCTGGCCATTCGGCCATGCCTGAACCTTTCACTTATGTATTTTTCAACGGTAGAGTTTCTACACTCCATAGATTAAGGTGTGGAGCTCTGCTGTTCCTCACGAATTAATGCAAAGTACTACTGTTTTTCTATTCAATTCAACTTATTCCACTTCTAAGATATTCATTCGTACTTCAATATGAATGTGATGAACGTGACAATCATCATCATTCCCCCACGAACGCGTGCCTGACAACCACTTCCGTTCCACCTTAGATTGAATGATTATCTCTTGGATCTCTTAATCAGAATCTTCATGGTATAAGCTAGATTGATGGCGGCATTCATGAGAATACGAAAAGTCTAAACCTTTTCTGTGGTATTCCGACTAGGATTCAGGGATTGAACGACTGTGACGAGCTTCAAACTCGCGAGTGCTGGGCGTAGTGATAGACGCAAAAGGATAGTAAATCCTATTCCAGTATGATCGAGAACCTCCAGATGATTAGCCATGCAGTGACAGCGCATTGGACCATTTTCACAGAGAGGATGGGATGCAGCAATTGAGAACGGTGATGCCTCTAGATGATTAGCCATGCAGTGACAGCGCATCGGACCATTTTTACAGAGAGGATGAAAAGTAGCCATTGACAACGGTGATGCCCTTACATAAAGCCAGCCATGGAAAGGAGTAGGATTGATTGGATGAAGACAGCAGGAAAGCAGAGGTTCAAAGGAACGAACGCATCTCTATATGCTTATCTGAAATTCCCACCAATGAATTACATAAGTATTTCTATCTTTATTTTCTGTTTATTTATTATTTATTTTCGAAAACTCATTAACCATTTAATATCCGCCTGACTGAGATTTACAAGATGACCATAGCTTGCTTCAAGCCGACAATCTCCGTGGGATCGACCCTTACTCACGTAAGGTTTATTACTTGGACGACCCAGTGCACTTGCTGGTTAGTTGTGCGAAGTTGTGAAGTTATGTTGGACCATGGTATTGTGCACCAGTTATTGGCGCCATTGCCAGGGGGAGAATGAACAAATTTTACAACCTCAGAGTAACAATTTCGCATACCAAGTTTTTGGCGCCGTTGCTGGGGATTGTTCGAGTTTGGACAACTGACGGTTCATCTTGTTGCTCAAATTAGGTAATTTTCTTTTTATTTTGTTTTCAAAAAGTTTTCAAAAAATTTTTCAAAAATATTTTCTTCTTTTTCATTTTTTCCCAATTAATACTCGAAAAAAAAATTTTATATTTTTCTTCAGAATTTTTAAGAATGAATTCTAGTGTTTCATGAAAAATGTTGAAGCCTGACTGGCTGTAAAGCCATGTCTAAATTCTTTTGGACTGAGGCTTCCAACCCATCATCACAGGAGCAAGCTAGCTGTTCCTAATCCACCTGCTGTTGTATGACTGATTTGTATCTTCTAAAGCTTGGCTGGCTATTAAGCCATGTCTAACCCTCAGATTGGAGCTTTAGACTAAGAGTGCAAGATTCCTGGAATTCATATTAAAAATTTTAGAATCCTTATTTTTCTTTTTGACATTAATTTTCGAAAAATCCAAAAAAATCATAAAATCATAAAAATCAAAAATATTTTGTGTTTCTTGTTTGAGTCTTGAGTCAATTTCAAGTTTGGTGTCAATTGCATTTTTCTCTAAAATTTTTATGCATTTTTCGAAAATTCATGCATTCATAGTGTTCTTCATGATCTTCAAGTTGTTCTTGGCCAGTCTTCTTGTTTGATCTTAATATTTTCTTGTTTTGTGCCTTTTCTTGTTTTTCATGTGCATTTTTGCATTCATAGTGTCTGAACATGAAAGATTTCCAAGTTTGGTGTCTTGCATGTTTTCTTTGCATATAAAAATTTTCAAAAATATGTTCTTGATGTTCATCATGATCTTCAAAGTGTTCTTGGTATTCATCTTGACATTCATAGCATTCTTGCATGCATTCATTGTTTTTATCCAAAATTCTCATGCATTGAGTCTTTTTCATGTTTTTCTCTTTCATCATTAAAAATTCAAAAATAAAAAAAATATCTTATCTTTTTTTTTTAAAAAAATCCTATCTTTTAAAATCTTTTTCAAAAATCATATCTTTTCTATTTTTTTATTTATTTTCGAAAATTTCAAAAATCTTTTTCAAAATATTTTCAAAATCTTTTTCTTATTTTTTATATCAAATTTTCGAAAATATCATCATCAATTAATGTTTTGATTCAAAAATTTCAAGTTTGTTACTTGCTTGTTAAGAAAGATTCAAACTTTAAATTCTAGAATCATATTTTATGATTTCTTGTGAATCAAGGCATTAATTGTGATTTTAAAAATCAAATCTTTTTCAAAACTAATTTCAATCATATCTTTTCAAAAATATCTTTTTATCTTATCTTTTTCAAAATCATATCTTTTCATATCATATCTTTTTCAAAATTTGATTTTAAAATATCTTTTCTAACTTCTTATCTTCTTATCTTCTCAAAATTGATTTTCAAATCTTTTTCAACTAACTAATTGACTTTTTGTTTGTTTCTTATCTTTTTCAAAACTACCTAACTAACTCTCTCTCTCTAATTTTCGAAAACCTCTTCCCTCTTTTTCAAAAATTCTTTTTAATTAACTAATTGTTTCAATTTTTAATTTTAATTTGATTTCATTCCTAATTTTCGAAAATCACTAACCCCTTTTCAAAATTTTATTTTCGAAAATCCTCTTTCTCTCTCATCTCCTTCTATTTATTTATTCATCTACTAACATTTCATCTCACCCAAATTCAAACCCCCTCTTCCATCTGTGTTCGAATTTTCTCTTCTTCCCTTCTCTACATTACATTCTTTTCTTCTTCTACTCACATAAGAAAGCCTCTATACCTGGGCAAAAAGGATCCCTATTATTATTATTTTTCTGTTCCCTCTTTTTCATATGAGCAGGAGCAAGGACAAGAACATTCTTGTTGAAGCAGATCCTGAACCTGAAAGGACTCTGAAGAGGAAACTAAGAGAAGCTAAAATACAACAATCCAGAGATAACCTTACAGAAATTTTTGAATAGAAAGAGGAGATGGCAGCCGAAAATAATAATAATGCAAGGAGGATGCTTGGTGACTTTACTGCACCTAATTCCAATTTACATGGAAGAAACATCTCCATCCCTACTATTGGAGCAAACAATTTTGAGCTTAAACCTCAATTAGTTTCTCTGATGCAACAAAATTGCAAGTTTCATGGACTTCCATCTAAAGATCTCTTTCAGTTCTTAACTGAATTCTTGCAGATATGTGACACTGTTAAGACTAATAGAGTAGATCCTGAAGTCTACAGGCTCATGCTTTTCCCTTTTGCTGTAAGAGACAGAGCTAGAGTGTGGTTGGACTCTCAACCCAAATATAGCCTGAACTCTTGGGATAAGCTGGTCACGGCTTTCTTAGCCAAGTTCTTTCCTCCTCAAAAACTGAACAAGCTTAGAGTGGATGTTCAAACCTTCAGGCAGAAAGAAGGTGAATCCCTCTATGAAGTTTGGGAGAGATACAAGTAACTGACCAAAAAGTGTCCTTCTGACATGCTTTCAGAATGGACCATCTTGGATATATTCTATGATGGTCTGTCTGAATTAGCTAAGATGTCATTGGATACTTCTGCAGGTGGATCCATTCACCTAAAGAAAACGCCTGTAGAAGCTCAAGAATTCATTGACATGGTTGCTAATAACCAGTTCATGTACACTTCTGAGAGGAATCCTTTGAGTAATGGGACGCCTTAGAAGAAGGGAGTTCTTAAAATTGATACTTTGAATGCCATATTGGCCCAGAATAAAATATTGACTCAGCAAGTCAATATGATTTCTCAAAGTCTGAATGGAATGCAAGCTGCATCCAACAGTACTCAAGAGGCATCTTCTGAAGAAGAAGCTTATGACCCTGAAAACCCTGCAATAGTAGAGGTGAATTACATGGGTGAACCATATGGAAACACCTATAATCCCTCATGGAGAAATCACCCAAATCTCTCATGGAAGGATCAACAAAAGCCTCAACAAGGCTTTAATAATGGTGGAAGAAACAGGTTTAGCCATAGCAAGCCTTTTCCATTATCCACTCAGCAACAGACAGAGAATTCTGAGCAGAATCTATCTAGCTTAGCAAATTTAGTCTCTGATCTATCTAAGGCCACTGTGAGTTTCATGAATGAAACAAGGTCCTCCATTAGAAATTTGGAAGCACAAGTGGGCCAGCTGAGTAAGAAGATCACTGAAACTCCTCCTAGTACTCTCCCAAGCAATACAGAAGAGAATCCAAAGAGAGAGTGCAAGGCCATTGATATAACTATCATGGCCGAATCCAAAGAGGAAGGGGAGGACATGAATCCCAAGGAGGAAGACCTCCTGGGACGTCCAGTGATCAATAAGGAGTTTCCCTCTGAGGAACCAAAGGAATCTGAGACTCATCTAGAGACCATAGAGCTTCCATTGAACCTCCTTATGCCCTTCATGAGCTCTGATGAGATTCTTCTTCTGAAGAGAATGAGGATGTCACTGAAGAACAAGTTGCCCAGGTCATCACACTTCTCTGGTAATGTTCCCATCAAAGCGGAAATAGAACTCCCCAATGGGATGGTTTCCAATTCAAGAATTCTATCCTTGTTTATGCATAAATCCTTGAGGAATTTGGCATATCTAGGAACTTGATGGATGGCATCAAAGAGGGGGATGGTTACCTCAACTTTCTTGAACATTTCTACCATTTTGGGGTCGAGTTCCATGCGCTTTTTAGCTTTCTTTGCAAGTGTTGGAAATGGAAGTGGTTGAGCAATTTCTTCTTCCAAGGTTCTTTTGGCCTTGGTTGTCTCCCTTGTTGGTTGGGCTTCATCTTCAACTATGGCTTGTGGTGTCTCCTCTTCCGCTACCTCTTCTATATCTATTCTCTCTTCCTCTTGGGCGGTTGTGATAGGACTTGGGTCCTTTGCTTCCTTTTCTTTTAGTTGTGTACCGGATCTAAGGGTGATGGCATTGATGCCCCCTTTTGGATTTGGTTGAGGTTGAGAGGGAATGACACTTTGGATTGGGGGTTGAGGAGTGGGGGTCGATGGTGTGTCCATGCGTGCAAGAAGAGCTTGTAGTGTAGAGGTGAGGCCGGTGAGGCCGGAAGCAAGTGTGTTTTGTAATTCCTTTTGGCCTTGAATAATGGTCCGGAGTGTTTCGTCTTGGTTGGAGGGGGTGGTTGCATATGTGAGTTGAGGAGTTTGTGATTGGTTGGGTGGTGGTCTTTGATGTGGTGGTTGATATGTTTGGTAGTTTCTTTGTGGGTTTTGTTGATTGTATGGTTGATTTTGGAAGTTGTATGGTCGGTTTTGTGAGAAATTTTGCGAGTTGTTATTCCATCTTTGACCTCCTCCATTGTTGTTGTTGTCCCTATTCCCTTGTTGATGATTGTCTTTCCAATTTTGATTATTGTGTCCACTTCCTTGGTTGTAGCTTCCTCCTTGATAAGGGTGTCCTTGGTTAGGATTACCTCCTTGGTAGTACCCTTGATTAGGGCGGTCATAGAAATTATGGGTAGCCGCCAAAGTGTTATCTTCTTGAAGGCTTGGGAACTCATCCGTGTGGTGAGAGTAGCAAGAGCAAATGCCACATACTCTTTGAGGGACCAATTGTTGCTTGTGTTGTTGAGGTGGTGGAGGGTGTTGTTGATATGATTGAGGTTGTTGTGGTTGTTGTTGGTTCAATTGGAGTTGCCTCAAAACGGATGTCATCTCATTCAAGGATTGAGTTAGAGCGGTGGCTTCACTACTAGTTGATACCTCGTTCACGGTCCTTGGACGGTTGACTCTTCGCCTCATATGTTGATTGGATTCGGCTAAGTCAATAATAAGTTGCCATGCCTCCTCCGCGGTTTTATATTTGGACAAAGAACCATTGCTAGAAGTGTCCAAGAGGGTTCTATCTTGCTCTCGCATCCCTTGACATATGTATCCAAGCAATACTTGAGTGTCGATCATGTGATTGGGGCATGCATCTAGTAGTTTGCAAAACCGTTCCCAATACTCATAGAGTGGTTCCGTCTCACCTTGCACAATACAAGACATTTCCTTCCTTAGCCTATCCATCTTTTCCGGGGGCAAGAATTTATCCAAGAACCCCCTTCTAAGTAGGTCCCAATCGGAGGTAACTTCACTAGAGAGAGTGTAGAACCATTCTTTGGCCTTATCCTCAAGAGAGAAAGGGAAAGCAAACAACCATATAGCAACTTCATCGGACCCTTCCCGTCTAGTAGTCGAGCATATGCGATGGAAGTCCTTGAGATGTCGAATAGGGTCTTGTGCGGGAAGCCCGTGAAACTTGGGTAGGAGGTTGATCAAAGCGGTCTTCAGTTCAAAGTTCGCATTCAAATTGGGGTGAGTTACATGAAGGGGTTGAAGGACATAATCCGGTGCACCCGCTTCCTTGATAGTAACTCTCCTGGGAGCGTCCATGGTATTAGTACCTAAAACAAAAGAAGAGTTGTTAGTGAGATTGATGGGAGTATGATTAATGCCTTCTTTGAGTGACGGTTCAATATTCACTTCTAGTAAGGTGGTTGAGGTGGTGAAAACCTCTTCACCTTTTCCAAATCTTAGCCGCCTCCGAGCTTGTCTAATATGAAACAAAGTTCGTTCTATTTCCGGATCAAAAGGGGCTAAGCTTGGATTCGGTTGTGAACGCGTCATGCAATGAAGGGGAAATGGAATTCATTGTAACGATGAGGAGTTAGTCAATTGAGTAGTTCACAATAAAGTGCAACTATGTACATATATACATGCTTAATCCAAAACAATAACATGGCACACTAAGCAAGTCCCCGGCAACGGCGCCATTTTGACAAATGAATTTTTGCCGGTATAGAAATTTTCAAATGATCAATCGTAGTATAGTCTAAACCGACGCAAAATCCTTCATCAAACAAATCTACAATCTATATCCGAGAGTACTAGTCTCCCGAGTCGTTCTCCCTTGGAATTGCCAAAGTGTGCATCTTATTGATTTAGTAAGACTTGTTGGAATTCTTTGAAGGTTTTAGCAAAGTAATGAGAAACAAACAATCAATTATCAAAAGACTTGGCTTAGGGTTGGCATTAGAAATTCTATCCTTATAGTCCATTCAATGTTGACAACAATTAGGCCTTTCTCCATTTAGTTATCCCCTAGGTGTAGAGGGAGGTCAAATGAAAGCAATCAACTTGAGTCACAAGTCCTAGCTTCACCTTATGGGAAGCTAGCTTTAGTGCACTCCAAGCCAACTAGCAATCCCTAATTCCAAATCAACTATTGATACAACTATTCAACTTCTTCCAAGGACCAAACCCTATGCCAAGTGTGAAAATTCTACTCCATAGCTAGTGTTGTCATTTTATCAAACATGTGATGAGCAATAAGGAAAGTCATAGTAAAATGAGAAGGAAAGTCAAATTGAAAGTATTGCAACACAAAGATCTAACAACAAATCTCAAAGAGTAGCAATGAAAGTCCAAAATAGAGACAAAATCCAAAATTACAAAGTTGAATTCTAGATCTATGAGAATTGATCAATTGCATCTACTACTTGAAATTGGAGAAGAAAATCTATGACATGAACAAAGTGGAGTGAGAATTGTAGTGGATCTCACCAAAAAGTCATTGAAAATTCAGAAATTAGATGAGGATGAACCCTAGTGAAGCTTGGAATCTCCCTCTTCTTCTCCCAAAAAGTGTAACTAACTCTCCTCTCTCTCCAAAAATATCTAGATCTAGAAAAATGAACTAACTAAGTGTCCTTAACCCTTGTTCCTTTGGTCTTCTTAAGCTTTTCCCGCCAAGGTGTTTCTCCAAGAGTGGGATCCTTAACTGCCTCCACGCCTAAGTCACGTGACTTCTAAAAAAAATCATATTCGCAAATCGGCGCGCACGCGCAAGGTACGCGCACGCGCCGTTGAGACGTCTTGTAATGTGCGCGGAGGCGTGATGTACGCGTGCGCGCCCATGAAGATCCTGGCTTAGCCGCTTCTCAAGCCGGCTCTTGGCTTTGGCTCCACGTTGCCTTATCCGCGCGGGCGCGCAAGGTGCGCGCACGCGCCCATGCGGAAATTTCCAAAGCTTAATCCTCATGCTTCCTTCCTTTGTACCCGTCTTCCTCCTCTCTTTCGGTCCATTCCTACTCTATATCCTGAAACCACTTAACACACAAGTCACGGCATCGAATGGCATCAAGAGAAGATTAGAAATGTATCTATTTTAGTGCGAAATAAGCATGTTTTCATTCATGAGGCGAAACTAAGAGAGGAATGCAAAATCTTGTATTTTCATATAGAGAGTGTGTGGAATCATTGATAAAACCCCTGAAATCAGCACAAGATAAACCCTCAAATTGAGGTTTGTCAACCTCCCCACACTTAGATTCTAGCATGTCCTCATGCTTAGAGAAATGCAAAGAAACACAGAAGACCGAGGGATTGCAAAAGTATAAGACTCATGAAGTGCAACCTACTTATATGCATGCAACTATGACTAGTGCCACTATCCACTTGGTTGGGAGCAAATTAGCCTTCTTAGGACATATGCGAGCACATGGGGTACGATGGTGGCCAAAGCATAGGACTTGCCACTTTCTAAGCATCAAATGCAATATGCGCAACCTTGCCTGAGGAATGCTCGCGAGAGCCGGGAATCAAAGGATTGAGCATCGAACCCTCATCGGAAGTGTTTGCACTCTAATCACTCGGTGTTTGGGGTTTATTCTCTCAATTCTCCCCTAATCATGCTTTCCAAGATTTGTTTTTCATCTAACAATCAACAATTATTCAATGCATGCATACAATTATCATGAGGTCTTTTCCTAGGTCGTAATGGGGTTAGGGTCAAGGTAGGGTCGTATATGGCTAGTGGACTTAGGATTTGAATCTTTGATTAACTTGAACTTTTCCCACCTAACCTATATAATGACCTATACAATTAAGTGCTAACCTAACTACCCATTCCTCACTTTTCCACATACTCATGCATTTTCTTTTCGTTTCACAATATTTATGCATTGATTCCTCTTGAGCTTCACTTTGGGGCATTTTGTCCCCTTTTCTCTTTTTTTTTTCTTTTCTTTCTTTTTCTATAATTTTTTTTCTTTTTTTTTTCATATTGTTTTCTTCTTTTTTTTCTTTTGTTCTTTTGTTTTTCTTATTATTTTTTTTTCTATATACAAGAGCGTCAATGCATAAGGTTTTTCATTTGATCAATACATGAGTATGTACCCAATTCCCAATATTTTCAATAATAATACAAAATACCCTCTTATTCACCCAATGTCCCAAGGTTCCCACACTTGAATGATACTCACACACACTAGCCTAAGCTAATCAAAGATCCAAATAAGGACTTTTATTGTTTTCCGCTTTAAGGCTTGTAATGTGCTAAATTAAGAACAAAGTGGGTTAATCGTAGGCTCAAATTTGGCTAACAAAGGAAGATAGAAGGTAAGGCCATTTGGGTGAGTGAGCTAATGGAATGATGGCCTCAATCATATAAATGCATGAATACACCAAATAATGGACATAAAGAGTCAAACAAATCAAAGATCACAATCATAGAGAGAGAATAATGCACACAAGAAGGAAAAATAAGTGGTTATAAGATGTAACCACATCATTAGGCTCAAATCTCACAAGCTTGTGTTCTTAACTTCAAACCCATGTTCCAAAATATAATTCTTCATGCAACTTTGGCATCTAAGCATTTAAAATTTGCAATGCCATGGTCGCCCCAAAGTGTTGGTTTCCTAAGAGAGAATTTCATTGTTCCAACCAAGCAGACTTATCATGCGAATGGTGCTAACTAAAACCTAATCATGCAACCTATTCTAATTTATTCAGATTTATTCAGATGTTACCTACGGAGATCGGTCGGCCGACCTCCCCACACTTAAAACTTAGCACGGTCCTCTGTGCTAGAGGTTAGGCGCACTCGGCCGAGTGTGCCTCGTTTCCAATGCCATTGCTATCTCCGCTTGAAGTTGCGGTGGAGGTGGAGATATCGGGTTCTTCCATAGGTGGGGTGATTATGCTTAGAAGCCTCTTCACATGAGCATAGCGGCGTTGGTTACGCCTCTCATAGAGGTCTAATTTGTTGTGAAGGTCTTCAAGGCGTTGGGCGGCCGATTTTTGTGATGTAGATGAAGTAGTAGCGTGGCCAGTCGGTGTGGGCAGTTCAATGTCCTTGGTGACTTCCGGAGGCTTAAGGCATCTCTTGGTCGGAATGATATCACCATCGACCGGTATTGAGGTTCGCCTATCTTTAGTCTCCCGGTTGACGCCGGCTTTCGCAACTAATGCCGTCACTAAAGCGGGGAATGGTAGATTTCCCTTGGCATGAATGCGCCCCATGGATTGGCGGATGGCACGCGGAACGTCGACCGGTTTCTCGGTCAAGATGCACCATATCAATAAGGCAAGCTCGGCGGTGATGGATGACCCATGTGTGCTTGGGAGCACGTAGTGAGCTAGAATTTGGGCCCATGCCGTGGCTTCTTGAGTGAAGTGGCGGACATCTAAACCCTTGGGTCTTCGCTTTATGGTCCCCCGAATCCAATATGCGTCGGGTAAAGCAATGACACGGAGGATCGCACTCCAATCGAATGCACGGTCAACGCGTGTAGCCAAGACTTCTTGGTAGGCGTCATATGCATCCGGTGACGGTGCAATCCCAAGGACTTCTCGGATGGTTTCCACTGTGACCGACACTTGTTTTCGGCGCACAAATATGGATGTGAGATGAGGTGAGTGGAAGTTGGAGTAGAATTCCACCACCCATGAGAGATTGGCCTCCGTTGGTTGCCTCAAGAGGAACCTCCATTGCCTCCGGTCAATTTGTGGCATCACAATCGGACTGAGGTGAGCCGGTAAGACTAGGAGGGGTTCCGGATGGTAATTCCTTTCAATCATTCTGGAGTAAACAAGTTCGCAGTAACGGTTGGGAAACTTGTTTGAATCCTTAGGAGGGTTGTCCTTCTCTAGAACGTCAACGGGGCCCTTAGTCTTCTTCAGGAGGGGCCTGGCCGTTAGTTCTTGGCGCGCTTTATTGGAAGCTGGCTTCTTGGGGCCTTTCCCGTTGTCCTTTTTGATGACCATCCTGTGGAAGCAAGAAAGTGAAAATATCAAACTCAACGAAGTGGAGGTGCATGAGCTCTATGTAATGAAAAGTTATGCCATAAAATATGGGTATCTTTGTTACATGACAGCTGCAACATGTAACTAAGATAATGTGTGAAGAGCAAGGCAAATTATTTTCGTGTGGTGCAAGGGTAGTTTAAGCATGCAAGGAAGAGGCATGAGAAGCATACACCCTTAGGGACCATAAATGGAAGGCAAGCGAAGAAAATGGGAAAGAATGATTTGTGGAAAGTGGGGATGCACTCAAAAGTGATTAGTTGAGAGGCAAGGTAGTCACAATGAGTCCAAAATTCAAGTGTGCCTTTTATCGAACACTTGGTGTGCACCCTTCAAGTAGTATGTGATTATGTGAAAATGAGAGCAATGTAACTTTCCACAATCCATTATTAATGATTATAATGCATATTGAGTGCAAGAAAAGTAAGCAACACCATTCATCTATTCATGTAAGTGAGTTTGGGGCCTAAATGCCCATGAAGAATGGGATTGAAAGAGAGGGGAGAGCAAGGACATCCCAAGGGAGTAACTAGAGAAAGAAGGAAGAGAGAGAGAAGAAGAAAAAAAAAAGAAGAAAGAAGCTACCTAAAAGATGGTGCAACTAAATGAATAAGAACTACAAGAGATTAATGGACTAAGAGGGAGCCTAGTATAATACC
The DNA here is from genome assembly GCF_059453495.1 of Arachis ipaensis. Lineage (NCBI taxonomy): Eukaryota > Viridiplantae > Streptophyta > Magnoliopsida > Fabales > Fabaceae > Arachis > Arachis ipaensis. The sequence continues at coordinate 55,865,624 of NC_142443.1, forward strand.
TTGTGAGATGGAGAAGGATATGGGAGAAGAAGAGAAGTGGAATGAGAATGAAGGGGTGAGTGTGCCCCTTTTTGTTTAAAGAAGGTGTCGATCACCGGCGCGCGCGCGGGCGGTGCGCGCTCGCGCAGGGAGCGAGGTGGACAAGGGGCGCGCGCGCGCACAGTGCGCGTGCGCGTCCATGCGCTTGGGCTGGCGGCACAGGAGAGGCACAGGGGTGGCATAACTCTCTGGACGAAGTACCAGAGATGGCTTCAGCGCTTTTTGGCACGTGCGCGCACAGTGCGCGCGCGCGTCCTCGTGGTTGTGCCCCAGGCATGAGAAGGGCCTGGAGGGGGCTCAACTCTCTGTGAAATGGCCCAGAGAGGAGTGCAGAATTAAAGGGCGCGTGCGCGGCTGCGGCGCGCGCGCGTAATTCGTGCTTGCCTTGCATGGACGCGTGCGCGCCAGGTGCGCGCACGCGGCAAAGGTGCTGGGCCGGTGGCTTAGTGTAAGCTTGAGAGTGGCTTAACTCTCTGTAGTATGTACTAGGGGGGCAATCAGGCAATCGGCGCGGACGCGCACAGTGCGCTTGCGCGTCGATTGGCAGATTTCGCTCATGTGCGCGTACGCGCCATGTGCGCGCACGCGCAGAGGGGTGGTTTGTTTGTAATTTTGCAAATGTTTACACCACTTTTGACATTTCAAAACCCCCCCCATACAGCCACTTAAGCACTATAGGAGGGCATTTTACTTGGTAAACTATCAAGGAAGTCAACAAATGAAGGGGAGTGTCTATGTACAAACATGAAGTCAAGTGTCTATGTACAAATCTCAAAAGAAGATCTTACCATGGTGGGGTGTCTCCCACCTAGCACTTTTGTTTAACGTCCTTAAGTTGGACTTTCAGTAGCTTATAGTGTTTATTCAAGAGTTGCATCCCTCAAGAGGAACACTTCAACTTCCTTGGCGTTCTTTCTTTGCTCACCATGATACAATTTGAGACGGTGCCCGTTTACCTTGAAGATGTTCGGGCTCGATGGGTGGCGCAGGTGGTAGACCCCATAAGGTTCTACTTTCTCCACTTGGTAGGGCCCATCCCACCTTGATCTAAGTTTTCCGGGTAGTAATCGCAACCTTGAATTGTAGAGAAGAACTAGGTCACCGGGTCCGAATTCTCTTCTCCTAATGTTCTTGTCATGGATAGCTTTCAACTTTTCCTTATAAAGTCTAGAGTTGTCGTAAGCTTCCAATCTCAAACATTCTAATTCTACCAATTGAAGCTTTCTCTCTACTCCGGCCCCACCCAAGCTCATATTACACTCCTTTACGGCCCAATAAGCTTTGTGTTCGATCTCTACTGGTAAGTGACATGCTTTACCATATACAAGCCGGAAGGGGCTCATGCCAATGGGTGTCTTGTAAGCCGTTCGATAGGCCCACAGTGCATCGGAGAGTTTAGTGCTCCAATCTTTCCTATTCGGCTTTACAATCCTTTCTAACACATGCTTGATTTCCCGGTTAGAGACTTCGGCTTGGCCGTTTGTCTGAGGGTGGTAAGCCGTGGCGACTTTGTGGATGATGCCATATTTTCTCATGAGGCCATCTATTCTTTTGTTGCAAAAGTGGGATCCTTGGTCACTTATGATTGCTCTTGGGGCGCCAAAGCGACAAATGATATTGCTCCTCACAAAAGAATACACAACATTAGCGTCATCCGTTCGGGTGGGGATTACCTCCACCCATTTTGACACATAATCGACGGCTAACAAGATGTAAAGAAAGCCATTGGAATTCGGAAATGGTCCCATGAAGTCGATTCCCCATACGTCAAAGATTTCGCAAAAAAGCATATTTTGTTGGGGAATTTCGTCCTTCTTGGAAATATCTCCAAACCTAATACATTGGGGACAAGATTTGCAATAGAGAGAAGCATCTTTGAGAAGAGTTGGCCACCAAAATCCGCAATCAAGGATTTTTCTTGCCGTTCTTTGGGGTCCGTAGTGACCACCTCCTTCGGAAGCATGGCAAGCGTCCAAGATTGCTTGGAATTCGGTTTGAGGTATGCACCGTCGCATTATTTGGTCCGCTCCACACCTCCACAAATAGGGATCATCCCAAATATAGTATTTGGATTCGCTTTTCAGCTTATCCTTTTTGTTTTTGTCGAGATTGGGAGGGAAAGTGCGTGAAACCAAATAGTTTGCTATTGGGGCATACCAAGGAACCACTTCCGAGATTGCATGCAAGGCATCTAAAGGAAAGGAATCATTGATAGGAGTGGTGTCGCCTTTTGTGTGTTCGAGGCGACTTAAATGGTCCGCCACTAGGTTTTGGGAACCGCTCCTATCTTTGATTTCCAAGTCAAATTCTTGTAATAAGAGCACCCAACGAATTAATCTCGGTTTTTATTCCTTTTTTGCCAACAAGTACTTTAGTGCCGCGTGATCCGAGTACACTACTACCTTGGAACCAAGAAGATAGGCTCGGAACTTGTCCAAAGCAAAAACAACAGCTAAGAGTTCCTTTTCGGTAGTAGTGTAGTTGGATTGGGCTCCGTCTAATGTTTTGGAAGCATAAGCTATGACATAGGGAGTCTTACCCTCGCGTTGTGCTAACGCGGCTCCTATCGCATAATTCGAAGCATCACACATGATTTCAAAGGGTTGAGTCCAATTGGGTCCTCGTACAATAGGGGCTTGTGTCAATGCTACCTTGAGTGTGTCATATGCTTCCATACATTCCTTGCTCATCTCAAATTCGGTGTCTTTTTGAAGTAATCGAGAGAGAGGTAAGGCCACCTTGCTAAAGTCCTTGATGAATCTCCGGTAGAATCCTGCATGTCCAAGAAAAGAACGTACTTCCCTCTCGGAGGAGGGGTAAGGTAAACTGGATATGACATTTATCTTTGCCGGATCTACGGAGATGCCTTCCTTTGATACTATGTGTCCCAAAACAATGCCTTGTTTGACCATGAAATGAAATTTTTCAAAATTTAAGACAAGGTTTGTTTTGGTGCATCTTTCTAAGACTTTTTCAAGGTTACCTAAGCAATGCTCAAATGACTCACCATACACACTAAAATCATCCATGAAAACTTCCATCGATTGCTCTAGAAAGTCCGCAAATAGGCTCATCATGCATCTTTGAAATGTTGCCGGTGCATTGCATAGGCCAAATGGCATACGCTTGTAAGCATACGTTCCAAAGGGGCAAGTAAATGTGGTTTTTTCTTGGTCTTCTAGAGCAATATGGATTTGGAAGTATCCGGAGTAGCCATCAAGAAAACAATAGTATGATTTACCGGCTAACCGATCAAGCATTTGATCGATAAATGGTAGTGGAAAGTGATCTTTTCTTGTGGCCGCATTCAATCTTCGGTAGTCTATGCATACTCTCCAAGAATTCTGCACTCTTGTTGCTATAAGTTCACCACTTTCGTTTTTTATTGTTGTCACTCCGGACTTCTTTGGCACTACTTGGACCGGGCTTACCCATTCACTATCCGAGATAGGATAGATGATGTCCGCTTCAAGTAGCTTAGTGACTTCTTTCTTTACCACCTCAAGAATGGTTGGGTTAAGTCTCCTTTGAGGTTGTCGGACCGGTCTTGCTCCTTCTTCAAGAAATATGCGGTTCTCGCATACTTGGGGGCTTATTCCCACTAGATCCGCCAAACTCCACCCAATTGCCCTTTTGTTTTTCCTCAATACATTCAGCAATTTTTCTTCTTGTTGAGGAGTTAACTCTTGTGCAATTATCACGGGTAGCTTTTTGGCTTCATCAAGGTATGAATACCTTAAGTGAGGTGGTAGTGGCTTCAATTCCATCTTTTTGTCATTCCTTGAAGTTTGAGTCTCCGGATGGCTTGTATGATGTGTGGTATTTAGTTCGCTTGACTCTTCATTTGCTTCTTTGACCATGCACTTCTCATCTAATCTTGCAAGATGCACTACGGCTACTATGTTATCGATTGGGTCACACCGGAATAGAGAGTGGTTCTCCGGTGGATGCTTCATTGCTTCTTCTAGGCTAAAGCTTACAATTCTCCCATCTATTTCAAATGAGTAGTTCCCTGAGTAAGCATCAAGCTTAAATCTAGAAGTCCTCAAGAATGGCCTTCCAAGTAGGATAGATGATGCTCTCTCGGTTTCGCTTGATGGCATTTCAAGGACATAGAAGTCAATCGGAAACACCAACCCCTTTATATTCACCAATACATCTTCCGCAACACCTGCTACGGTTATTATGCTTTTATCCGCTAGGACAAATCTTGCCGTCGACCTTTTTAGTGGGGGCAGCTTCAATACCCGGTAAACGGAGAGCGGCATGATGCTGACACATGCTCCGAGGTCACACATACAATCTCTAAATTGAACTCCATTGACGGTGCAAGTGACCATACAAGGGCCCAGGTCATCACACTTCTCTGGTAATGTTCCCATCAAAGCGGAAATAGAACTCCCCAATGGGATGGTTTCCAATTCAAGAATTCTATCCTTGTTTATGCATAAATCCTTGAGGAATTTGGCATATCTAGGAACTTGATGGATGGCATCAAAGAGGGGGATGGTTACCTCAACTTTCTTGAACATTTCTACCATTTTGGGGTCGAGTTCCATGCGCTTTTTAGCTTTCTTTGCAAGTGTTGGAAATGGAAGTGGTTGAGCAATTTCTTCTTCCAAGGTTCTTTTGGCCTTGGTTGTCTCCCTTGTTGGTTGGGCTTCATCTTCAACTATGGCTTGTGGTGTCTCCTCTTCCGCTACCTCTTCTATATCTATTCTCTCTTCCTCTTGGGCGGTTGTGATAGGACTTGGGTCCTTTGCTTCCTTTTCTTTTAGTTGTGTACCGGATCTAAGGGTGATGGCATTGATGCCCCCTTTTGGATTTGGTTGAGGTTGAGAGGGAATGACACTTTGGATTGGGGGTTGAGGAGTGGGGGTCGATGGTGTGTCCATGCGTGCAAGAAGAGCTTGTAGTGTAGAGGTGAGGCCGGTGAGGCCGGAAGCAAGTGTGTTTTGTAATTCCTTTTGGCCTTGAATAATGGTCCGGAGTGTTTCGTCTTGGTTGGAGGGGGTGGTTGCATATGTGAGTTGAGGAGTTTGTGATTGGTTGGGTGGTGGTCTTTGATGTGGTGGTTGATATGTTTGGTAGTTTCTTTGTGGGTTTTGTTGATTGTATGGTTGATTTTGGAAGTTGTATGGTCGGTTTTGTGAGAAATTTTGCGAGTTGTTATTCCATCTTTGACCTCCTCCATTGTTGTTGTTGTCCCTATTCCCTTGTTGATGATTGTCTTTCCAATTTTGATTATTGTGTCCACTTCCTTGGTTGTAGCTTCCTCCTTGATAAGGGTGTCCTTGGTTAGGATTACCTCCTTGGTAGTACCCTTGATTAGGGCGGTCATAGAAATTATGGGTAGCCGCCAAAGTGTTATCTTCTTGAAGGCTTGGGCACTCATCCGTGTGGTGAGAGTAGCAAGAGCAAATGCCACATACTCTTTGAGGGACCAATTGTTGCTTGTGTTGTTGAGGTGGTGGAGGGTGTTGTTGATATGATTGAGGTTGTTGTGGTTGTTGTTGGTTCAATTGGAGTTGCCTCAAAACGGATGTCATCTCATTCAAGGATTGAGTTAGAGCGGTGGCTTCACTACTAGTTGATACCTCGTTCACGGTCCTTGGACGGTTGACTCTTCGCCTCATATGTTGATTGGATTCGGCTAAGTCAATAATAAGTTGCCATGCCTCCTCCGCGGTTTTATATTTGGACAAAGAACCATTGCTAGAAGTGTCCAAGAGGGTTCTATCTTGCTCTCGCATCCCTTGACATATGTATCCAAGCAATACTTGAGTGTCGATCATGTGATTGGGGCATGCATCTAGTAGTTTGCAAAACCGTTCCCAATACTCATAGAGTGGTTCCGTCTCACCTTGCACAATACAAGACATTTCCTTCCTTAGCCTATCCATCTTTTCCGGGGGCAAGAATTTATCCAAGAACCCCCTTCTAAGTAGGTCCCAATCGGAGGTAACTTCACTAGAGAGAGTGTAGAACCATTCTTTGGCCTTATCCTCAAGAGAGAAAGGGAAAGCAAACAACCATATAGCAACTTCATCGGACCCTTCCCGTCTAGTAGTCGAGCATATGCGATGGAAGTCCTTGAGATGTCGAATAGGGTCTTGTGCGGGAAGCCCGTGAAACTTGGGTAGGAGGTTGATCAAAGCGGTCTTCAGTTCAAAGTTCGCATTCAAATTGGGGTGAGTTACATGAAGGGGTTGAAGGACATAATCCGGTGCACCCGCTTCCTTGATAGTAACTCTCCTGGGAGCGTCCATGGTATTAGTACCTAAAACAAAAGAAGAGTTGTTAGTGAGATTGATGGGAGTATGATTAATGCCTTCTTTGAGTGACGGTTCAATGTTCACTTCTAGTAAGGTGGTTGAGGTGGTGAAAACCTCTTCACCTTTTCCAAATCTTAGCCGCCTCCGAGCTTGTCTAATATGAAACAAAGTTCGTTCTATTTCCGGATCAAAAGGGGCTAAGCTTGGATTCGGTTGTGAACGCGTCATGCAATGAAGGGGAAATGGAATTCATTGTAACGATGAGGAGTTAGTCAATTGAGTAGTTCACAATAAAGTGCAACTATGTACATATATACATGCTTAATCCAAAACAATAACATGGCACACTAAGCAAGTCCCCGGCAACGGCGCCATTTTGACAAATGAATTTTTGCCGGTATAGAAATTTTCAAATGATCAATCGTAGTATAGTCTAAACCGACGCAAAATCCTTCATCAAACAAATCTACAATCTATATCCGAGAGTACTAGTCTCCCGAGTCGTTCTCCCTTGGAATTGCCAAAGTGTGCATCTTATTGATTTAGTAAGACTTGTTGGAATTCTTTGAAGGTTTTAGCAAAGTAATGAGAAACAAACAATCAATTATCAAAAGACTTGGCTTAGGGTTGGCATTAGAAATTCTATCCTTATAGTCCATTCAATGTTGACAACAATTAGGCCTTTCTCCATTTAGTTATCCCCTAGGTGTAGAGGGAGGTCAAATGAAAGCAATCAACTTGAGTCACAAGTCCTAGCTTCACCTTATGGGAAGCTAGCTTTAGTGCACTCCAAGCCAACTAGCAATCCCTAATTCCAAATCAACTATTGATACAACTATTCAACTTCTTCCAAGGACCAAACCCTATGCCAAGTGTGAAAATTCTACTCCATAGCTAGTGTTGTCATTTTATCAAACATGTGATGAGCAATAAGGAAAGTCATAGTAAAATGAGAAGGAAAGTCAAATTGAAAGTATTGCAACACAAAGATCTAACAACAAATCTCAAAGAGTAGCAATGAAAGTCCAAAATAGAGACAAAATCCAAAATTACAAAGTTGAATTCTAGATCTATGAGAATTGATCAATTGCATCTACTACTTGAAATTGGAGAAGAAAATCTATGACATGAACAAAGTGGAGTGAGAATTGTAGTGGATCTCACCAAAAAGTCATTGAAAATTCAGAAATTAGATGAGGATGAACCCTAGTGAAGCTTGGAATCTCCCTCTTCTTCTCCCAAAAAGTGTAACTAACTCTCCTCTCTCTCCAAAAATATCTAGATCTAGAAAAATGAACTAACTAAGTGTCCTTAACCCTTGTTCCTTTGGTCTTCTTAAGCTTTTCCCGCCAAGGTGTTTCTCCAAGAGTGGGATCCTTAACTGCCTCCACGCCTAAGTCACGTGACTTCTAAAAAAAATCATATTCGCAAATCGGCGCGCACGCGCAAGGTACGCGCACGCGCCGTTGAGACGTCTTGTAATGTGCGCGGAGGCGTGATGTACGCGTGCGCGCCCATGAAGATCCTGGCTTAGCCGCTTCTCAAGCCGGCTCTTGGCTTTGGCTCCACGTTGCCTTATCCGCGCGGGCGCGCAAGGTGCGCGCACGCGCCCATGCGGAAATTTCCAAAGCTTAATCCTCATGCTTCCTTCCTTTGTACCCGTCTTCCTCCTCTCTTTCGGTCCATTCCTACTCTATATCCTGAAACCACTTAACACACAAGTCACGGCATCGAATGGCATCAAGAGAAGATTAGAAATGTATCTATTTTAGTGCGAAATAAGCATGTTTTCATTCATGAGGCAAAACTAAGAGAGGAATGCAAAATCTTGTATTTTCATATAGAGAGTGTGTGGAATCATTGATAAAACCCCTGAAATCAGCACAAGATAAACCCTCAAATTGAGGTTTGTCAATTAGTCCTTCAATTGAATGAGGACACCCTTGTGTTTACAACTCAAGGTTATCCTTCTGTAAACATGGAAAAGAGGCACAGTAAGCTTCTCCCACTGCAGAGTCAACCAGAACCCCCACAGTCAAACTCTAAGTTTGGTGTTGAACTCCCATATCCAAACTCTAAGTTTGGTGTTGGGAAGTCTCAACAATGCTCTGAACATCTGTGAGGCTCTGTGAGAGCCCCAATGTCAAGCTATTGACATTAAAGAAGTGCTTGTTGGGAGGCAACCTAATTTTTATTTATCTAATTTTAATTTATTTCTATTGTTCTTTCATATTTTATTAGGTTCATGATCATGTGGAGTCACAAATTAAATAGAAAAATCAAAAACAGAATAAAAAATAGCAGAAGAAAAATCACACCCTGGAGGAGGAATTCACTGGCGTTCAAACGCTAGTAAGGAGCATCTGGCTGGCGTTCAACGCCAGAACAGAGCATGGATCTGGCGCTGAACGCCAGAAACAAGCATAGAATTGGCGTTCAACGCCAGAAACATGCTGCATCTGGGTGTTGAACGCCCAGAACAAGCATCAGTTCGGCGTTTAAACGCCAGAATTGCATGCAAAGGCATTTTACATGCCTGATTGGTGCAGGGATGTAAATCCTTGACACCTCAAGATCTGTGGATCTCACAGGATCATCTCAGGATCTGTGAACCCCACAGGATCCCCACCTTCCCTCCTCATAATCCTAGTTTTTTTTCCACATCTTCTTCTTCATCTATTCTTTCTTCTTTTGCTCGAGGGCGAGCAACATTCTAAGTTTGGTGTGCTAAAAGCATAATTCTTTTTTTTGTTTTTCCATAACCATTGATGGCATCCAAGGCCAGAGAAACCTCTAGAAAGAGAAAAGGGAAGACAAAAGCTTCCATCAAGGGTCTATAGCTCAGTGGTAGAACATTTGACTGCAAATCAAGAGATTCCTGAGATACCTCAGGGGATACATTTTCCCCCCACACAATTATTGGGAGCAACTAAGGGTGGAACATCAAGAGCACTCCATCACCCTCCATGAAATTAGAAAAGATCAAAGAGCAATGAGGGAGGAGCAACAAAGACAAGGAACAGACATAGAAGAGCTCAAGGACATCATTGATTCCTCAAGAAGAAAATGCCACCATCACTAAGGTGGACTCATTCCTTGTTCTTAAATTCTCTGTTTTTCGTTTTCTTATGCTAAATATTTATCTATGTTTGTGTCTTTATTACATGATCATTAGTGTTTAAGTGTCTATGCCTTAAAGTAGTGAATATGAATCCATCACCTCTCTTAAATGAAAAATATTTTTAATTCAAAAGAACAAGAAGTACATGAGTTTCGAATTTATCCTTGAACATAGTTTAATTATTTTGATGTGGAGACAATACTTTTAGTTTTCTGAATGAATACTTGAACAGTGCATATGTCTTTTGAAGTTGGTGTTTTAGAATGTTAAATATGTTGGCTCTTGAAAGAATGATGAACAGGAGACATGTTATTTGATAATCTGAAAAATCATAAAAATGATTCTTAAAGCAAGAAAAAGCAGTGAATACAAAAGCTTGCAGAAAAAAAGAGAAAAAAAATGGCGAAAAAATATAAAGAAAAAGAAAAAGCAAGCAGAAAAAGCCAAAAGCACTTAAAACCAAAAGGCAAGAGCAAAAAGCCAATAGCCCTTAAAACCAAAAGGCAAGGGTAACAAAAAGGATCCCAAGGCTTTGAGCATCAGTGGATAGGAGGGCCTAAAGGAATAAAATCCTGGCCTAAGCGGCTAAAACAAGCTATCCCTAACCATGTGCTTGTGGCGTGAAGGTGTCAAGTGAAAACTTGAGACTGAGCGGTTAAAGTCAAGGTCCAAAGCAAAAAAGAGTGTGCTTAAGAACCCTGGACACCTCTAATTGGGGACTTTAGCAAAGCTGAGTCACAATCTGAAAAGGTTCACCGAGTTATGTGTCTGTGGCATTTATGTATCCGGTGGTAATACTGGAAAACAAAGTGCTTAGGGCCACGGCCAAGACTCATAAAGTAGCTGTGTTCAAGAATCAACATACTGAACAAGGAGAATCAATAACACTATCTGAACTCTGAGTTCCTATAGATACCAATCATTCTGAACTTCAATGGATAAAGTGAGATGCCAAAACTATTCAAGAGGCAAAAAGCTACAAGTCCCGCTCATCTGATTGGAGCTATGTTTTATTGATAATTTGGAATTTATAGTATATTCTCTTTTTTTATCCTATTTGATTTTCAGTTGCTTGGGGACAAGCAACAATTTAAGTTTGGTGTTGTGATGAGCGGATAATTTATACGCTTTTTGGCATTATTTTTAGTATGTTTTTAGTAGGATCTAGTTACTTTTAGGGATGTTTTTATTAGTTTTTATGCTAAATTAACATTTTTGGACTTTACTATGAGTTTTATGTGTTTTTCTGTGATTTCAGGTATTTTCTGGCTGAAATTGAGGGACTTGAGCAAAAATCAGATTTAGAGGTAGAAGAAGGACTGCTGATGCTGTTGGATTCTGACCTCCCTGCACTCAATGTGGATTTTCTTGAGCTACAAAGTGGGCTTTCCAGAAATATATAATAGTCCATACTTTGGCCGAGTTTAGACGACGCAAAAGGGCGTTGAACGCCAGTTCTACGCTGCAGTCTGGAGTTAAACGCCAGAAACACGTCACAAGCCAGAGTTGAACGCCAGAAACACGTTACAAACTGGCGTTCAACTCCAAGAATGACCTCTCCACATGTAAACTTCAAGCTCAGCCCAAGCACACACCAAGTGGGCCCCGAAAGTGGATTTATGCATCAATTACTTACTTCTGTAAACCCTAGTAGCTAGTTTAGTATAAATAGGACTTTTTATTATTGTATTAGACATCTTGGGACGTCTAGTTCTTAGATCATGGGGGCTGGCCATTCGGCTACGCCTGAACCTTTCACTTATGTATTTTTCAATGGTAGAGTTTCTACACTCCATAGATTAAGGTGTGGAGCTCTGCTGTTCCTCACGAATTAATGCAAAGTACTACTGTTTTTCTATTCAATTCAACTTATTCCGCTTCTAAGATATTCATTCGTACTTCAATATGAATGTGATGAACGTGACAATCATCATCATTCCCCCAGGAACGCGTGCCTGACAACCACTTCTGTTCCACCTTAGATTGAATGATTATCTCTTGGATCTCTTAATCAGAATCTTCGTGGTATAAGCTAGATTGATGGCGGTATTCATGAGAATCCGGAAAGCCTAAACCTTGTCTGTGGTATTCCGAGTAGGATTCAGGGATTGAATGACTGTGACGAGCTTCAAACTCGCGAGTGCTAGGCGTAGTGACAGACGCAAAAGGATAGTAAATCCTATTCCAGTATGATCGAGAACCTCCAGATGATTAGCCATGCAGTGACAGCGCATTGGACCATTTTCACAGAGAGGATGGGATGCAGCCATTGACAACGGTGATGCCTCCAGATGATTAGCCATGCAGTGACAGCGCATCGGACCATTTTCACAGAGAGGATGAAAAGTAGCCATTGACAACGGTGATGCCCTTACATAAAGCCAGCCATGGAAAGGAGTAGGATTGATTGGATGAAGACAGCAGGAAAGCAGAGGTTCAGAGGAACGAACGCATCTCTATATGCTTATCTAAAATTCCCACCAATGAATTACATAAGTATTTCTATCTTTATTTTCTGTTTATTTATTATTTATTTTTGAAAACTCATTAACCATTTAATATCCGCCTGACTGAGATTTACAAGATGACCATAGCTTGCTTCAAGCCGACAATCTCTGTGGGATCGACCCTTACTCACGTAAGGTTTATTACTTGGACGACCCAGTGCACTTGCTGGTTAGTTGTGCGAAGTTGTGAAGTTATGTTTGGACCATGGTATTGTGCACCAGTTATTGGCGCCATTGCCAGGGAGAGAATGAACAAATTTTACAACCTTAGAGTAACAATTTCGCATACCAAAGGATCAAAGGAGTAAAGAGGAAAGCATGCAAAATGGAGAACACATGGAAAAAGCCAAAGAATTGGATATGTCCATCCACGCGCACGCGCACTATACGCGCACGCGCACTGTACGCACACGCGTGGATCGCGAAACCGCAAGGGACGCGCACGCGTGCCGTGCGCGTATGCGTTGATGGTCGCACATGATTTTTTTAATAGAAAACGTGCCTAGCGATTTTGAGGAGCTGTGGAGCCCAGTTTACAACCAACTTTGGCGCCAAGATGCATTTAAAAGGACCAAGGATTGAAGGGAATCATCATCTAGCATCATTTACACACATTAGGATTAGTTTTAGTTAGTTTTAGAAAGAGAAGCTCTCACTTCTCTCTAGAATTAGGAGTAGGTTTAGCTCAAAAATCTTAGATCTAGGTTTCAATTCATGTTTTCATCTACTTCTACCTTTCAATTCCTTGCTTCTACATCTTGTTCTTCTATTCTTTTGTTGTAATTTCCTTTATGTTGTTTCTATGTTTTGTTGTAGATCTACTCTTGTTCCTTCTCTTTTCTTTCAATTCAAGTTGAGGTAATTCATAATAATTGTGTTTCTTTTGATTGCTTTTGTTAATTCTTGCAATAATTGTTGTTAGATTTCATTCTTGTTATAGATTTACCATGCTTTACTTTCATACCTTCCAAGTGTTTGTCAAAATGCTTGAGAATATGTTAGAGTAGATTTTAGTATTCTTGGCTTGGGAAGGTAACTTAGGAACTCTTGAGTTACTAATGTCCAAGTGATTGACGATTTGGAGCCATTAACGGTAGATCTCACTAATTGATTTGGTGGAGAACTAGGACTTATGGACTTGGATTGACATAGCTCATTTGACTTTCCTTTATTAGTTAGAGGATGACTTAATGGGGTTGATCCTTGCCAATTCTCATGTTGTGGTTAGTTATTAGGATAGAGATCCTTGATCACCAAACCTTGCCAAGACCTTTTTGTTATTTGAATTTTATTGTCATTTACTTTTCATGTTTCTCATCCAAAAACCCCAAAACAACTCATAACCAATAACAAGACACTTGTTGCAATTCCTAGGGAGAATGACCCGAGGTTTAAATACTTCGGTTTATAGATTTTAGGGGTTTGTACTAGTGACAAACAAATTTTTGTATGAAAGGATTAGTGTTGGTTTAGAAACTATACTTGCAATGAGAATTCATTTGTGAATTCTAGACCGTCAAAAGTCCTCTCATCAAAATGGCGCCATTGCCGGGGAATTGCAATGGTGTTGTGTTATTGGTTATTGTATATATGTGAATATTGTAAATAGGTTTTCCTTTTGCTTCTTTGTTAGTTCTTGCTAGTTTTAGGATTTAATTTTCTTTCTTATTATTTGATTTTGTTTTCATTTTCTCTTGCTATCATGAATTCTCACTTTGGCTATGAGTTTGGTTCTAATTATGTTGTAGAAAATGGGAGCTACAATGAGGATGTGTATCAAGGATGGGATAATCAAAGGTGGAAAGAGCCATATGCATATGATCAATCTTTATGGCAACAACCTCCACCAATACACTATGAACAAGAGCCATTCTATGATGCATATCAACCCAATGGCTATGGTGAATCTCCTTATGACTTTCAAGAACCACCACCATATGCCTATGAGCCATATCCTGAACATAATCCTCAACCATACTCACAAGCCTCTTTTCACCAAACACCTTCATATGACCCTAATCCATATCCACCATTCCAACAACCATATGAACCACATATAGAGCCACTACCATTCCCACATCACCACTTTGAAGAGCCACCCCCTCCATACTATTACCAAGATGAACCACCTCCGATGTATACAAATTTTCAACCACAAGATGAACTCTACTTCCACCACAACCTCCCATGGAAGAATACTCATGTCCATTGATCCAAGAGCCGTATGATCCTAATCATATTATCCAAGAGGAACAAGAGTCAAGGGATCGTCTCAAGGAAACATTGGATCAATTTCAAGCAACCATGGAGTGTGTTGTGCACCAAGTGGAAAGAATGGAAAATATTGAACCACCATAACTCTACCAAGAGGAACCACCTTCCTACTATGAATCCTTCCCCCAAATTGATGAACCCTTCCATCCACCCCAACCTCCAATGGATTACATCCTTGATGTTCTTGTTCAAGGACAAGAGGAGATGAAAAGGGATGTTGAACAATTCACGGCCGCCTTGGACGAGGTGGTGAATCGGTTAGCATCCCAATGCTTGAACACTCAAGGAACTCCCGTTGGATTTGAAAGCGTTATGGAGGTAACGTTTTCTCACCCTCCCATTCATGATATGAGTAAGGAAAAAGGTTTAGATAAAATTGTTGAACAAAGGATTGAGATTAAGAGATCTTGTGAGGAGGTGGAGATCCTTAGAAAAAGGAGGACGGGAGTTGGATATGCTTTGTTAAGACCCTTAGAAGCTTCTTTACCTAGGGTGCCATCTACTCCTTCACTTGAGTGGGTAAAATTAATTTCTATTAGCTTTATTGTCCCACTTGAGTATGGTTTGCTTGAAACGGATGATCAACTTAGGATACTTTGTGGGATGAAGCGTAAAAAAAGATGTTTCGTAGTTGGCGTTGCAAATCAAGGCTCATTATGGTTGATACTCCAAGAGTTGGATACAAAGGTTGGAATAGTGCTCAATTAGATGGGTCTAGGAGGATTGTTGGTCACTTCATAGAGAATTCATCTTTTTCACCACCCGGATGGACTAATAATGATGATCAACTTCAAGACGGGTGTGAAAATAAAGTGTGGAATCCCGGATCACAAGACGAGGATCAACTTTGGGAGCCCCAAGCTTGTGAAGAACTCCATCAACACTTGGTACAACAAATAAGATATCTTGGGGCACAATGGAGAACCAAGCATTGGTGGGAGTTCCAAGATGAATTCAAGCACAAGCCACCTTGAGAGGAGCTCCCCATAAGTCCAACTTAAGGACAATAAACAAAAGTGTTAGGTGGGAGACACCCCACCATGGTAAATTCTTTTCATTTTCTCTTTTGTACATATTGGTAATTAGTTTAATTTCATGTTTTGTTGAGTTTGTTGAGTATAATTCGTAGTTTAGTATGTTAAATAAGGTTTTATGGTGTTTTGGTAGCTGTTTGGAGGTTTGGAATGCTTGGATTGGTGCAAAAACATAGAAAAAAAATTTGAAAAACAGAGCACCATCCGCGCGTACGCGCACTGCTCGCGTACGCGTCCATTAAGCATTTTTGCCTACCCACGCGGACGCGCCATGTACGCGTACGCGTGGATTGAGAAATTTCACCTGATGAGCGGATAATTTATATGCTTTTTGGCATTGTTTTTATGTAGTTTTTAGTATGATTTAGTTAGTTTTTAGTATATTTTTATTAGTTTTTAAGAAAAATTCACATTTCTAGACTTTACTATGAGTTTGTGTGTCTTTCTGTGATTTCAGGTAATTTCTGGCTGAAATTGAGGGACTTGAGCAAAAATCTGATTCAGAGGCTGAAGAAGGACTGCAGATGCTGTTGGATTCTGACCTCCCTGCACTCGAAATAGATTTTCTGGAGCTACGAAAAACCCAATTGGCGCGCTCTTAATTGCGTTAGAAAGTAGACATCTAGGGCTTTCTAGAAATATATAATAGTCCATGCTTTGCCCGAGTTTTGACGATGCAAACTGGCGTTCAAACGCCAACTTCCTGCCCTATTCTGAAGTTAAACGACAGAAACAGGTTACAAATCAGAGTTAAACGCCAGAAACAGGCTACAACCTGGCTTTTAACTCCAAAAAGAGTCTCTACACAAGAAAGCTCAATGCTCAGCCCAAGAACACACCAAGTGGGCCTGGAAGTGGATTTCTACACCATTTACTTATTTTTTGTAACCCTAGCTACTAGTTTAGTATAAAAACTACTTTTAGTGATTTTACTTTAGACTATCTTTAGATCATTTTTGAGACTATCTTTGTATCACTTTTGATCTCTTGATCACGTTTAGGGGGCTAGCCATTCGGCCATGCCTGGACCACTTTCACTTATGTATTTTTCAACGGTGGAGTTTCTACACCCCATAGATTAAGGTGTGGAGCTCTGCTGTTCCTCATGAATTAATGCAAAGTACTATTGTTTTCTATTCAATTCAAGCTTATTCTTATTCCAAGATATTCACTTGCACTTCAACCTGATGAATGTGATGATTCGTAACACTCATCATCATTCTCACCTATGAACGCATGCCTGACAACCACTTCCGTTCTATCTACTATAGCTTGAGCATTTATCTCTTGGGCTCCTGGTTTAGATTAGAGTCTTCGTGGTATAAACTAGAATCAATTGGCAGCATTCTTGAGATCCGGAAAGTCTAAACCTTGTCTATGGTATTCCAAGTAGGATCTGGGATGGGATGACTGTGACGAGCTTCAAACTCGCGAGTGTTGGGCTTAGTGACAGACGCAAAAGGATCAATGGATCCTATTCCAACATGAGTGAGAACCGAAAGATGATTAGCCGTGTGGTGACAGCGCATTTGGACCATTTTCACTGAGAGGATGGATGGTAGCCATTGACAACGGTGATCGTCCAACATACAGCTTTCCATGGTAAGGAGTATGAATGATTGAATGAAGGCAGTAGGAAAGCAGAGATCCAGAAGGAACAAAGCATCTCCATACGCTTATCTGAAATTCTCGCCAATGAATTACATAAGTATCTCTATCTTATTTTATGTTTTATTTATATTTAATTTATCAAAATCCCATAACCATTTAAATCCGCCTGACTGAGATTTACAAGGTGACCATAGCTTGCTTCAAGCCGACAATCTCCGTGGGATCGGCCCTTACTCACGTAAGGTTTATTACTTGGACGACCCAATGCACTTGCTGGTTAGTTGTGCGGAGTTGTGAAAGAATTGAGATTATGATCGTGCGCACCAAGTTTTTGGCGCCGTTGAGATCACAATTTCGTGCACCAAGTTTTTGGCACCGTTGCTGGGGTTGTTCGAGTTTGGACAACTGACTGTTTATCTTGTTGCTCAGATTAGGTAATTTTATTTTAATTTTAAGCTTTTTGTTTTTATTCTTTTTATTTTAAAAAAAAAAACTTTCAAAAAAAAAAATAAATTATTCTATGGCTTCAGAATTTTTAAGAATGAATTCTAGAGTTTCATGAAATATGTTGAATCCTGGCTGGCTGTTAAGCCATGTCTAATCTTTTGGACCGAGGTTTCAACTATCCTTAGAAGAGCTTCTTTGTCTTTCTCAGCAATTTAGCTGTTGTATGTAATGTTCTGCTGAAGCTTGGCTGGCCATTGGCCATGTCTAGTGTTTTGGACTGGAGCTTTCACTGAAAGCTTGACTGGCTAGTAAGCCATGTCTAATTCCTGGACCGGAGTTTTAGAGTAACATTGCATGATTCCTGGAATTCTTATTAAAAATTTTGAATTTCCTTATTTTCTTTTCCAAAATAATTTTCAAAAAATACAAAAAAAATTAATAAAATCATAAAACCAAAAATTTTGTGTTTTTGTTTGAGTCTTGTGTCAAATTTTAAATTTGGTGTCAATTGCATATTTTTAATTTTTCTCAAAATTTTCGAAAAACTCATGCATGGTGTTCTTCATGATCTTCAAGTTGTCCTTGATGATTGTCTTTGCTTGATCTTGTATTTTTCTTGTTGTGTGTTTTTTCTTATTTTTCATATGCATTTTTGAATTCTTAGTGTCTATAATTTAAAAATTTTTAAGTTTGGTGTCTTGCATGTTTTTCTTTTCTTAAAAATTTTCAAAAATAAGTTCTTGATGTTCATCTTAACATTCAAAGTGTTCTTGCATGCATTGTGTGTTTTGATTCAAAATTTCCATGTTTTGAGTCTTTTTATTGTTTTTCTCTTTTCTCATTAAAATTCAAAAATCAAAAAAATATCTTTCCATTTTCTTCTCATAAATTTCGAAAATTTGAGTTGACTTATTCAAAAAATTTTAAAATTTAGTTGTTTCTTATGAGTCAAGTCAAATTTTCAATTTAAAAATTCTATCTTTTCAAAACTTTTTCAAAAATCAAATCTTTTTCATTTTTCTTTTATGATTTTCAAAAATTTTAAAAATGATTTTCAAAATCTTTTTCTTAATTTCATTTCATAATTTCAAAATCTTTACTAACAATTAATGTGATTGATTATAAAATTTTAAAGTTTGTTACTTGCCTATTAAGAAAGGTTCATTTTTTAAATTTTAGAATATCTTTTAGTTTCTTGTTAGTCAAGTAATCAACTTCAATTTTCAAAATCAAATCTTTTTCAAACTAAATTTCAAATCACATCTTTTTCAAAATCAATTTCAAATTCTTTTCTAACTTCTTATCTTTTCAAAATTGATTTTCAAATCTTTTTCAATTAATCTTATCTTTTTGTTTGATTCTTATCTTTTTCAAAACTACCTAACTAATTTTCTCTCTCTAATTTTCTAAAACTCCTCACCTTTTTTTTCAAAATTCTTTTTAATTAACTAATTATTTCAAATTTTAATTTTAATTTTATTTCTCTTTTTAATTTTCAAATTTTAACTAATATTTGAAATAAATACAAAAATATTTTCCTTTTATTTTTAATTTAAATTAGAATTCAATCTCTCTCTCATCTCCTTCTATTTATTTATTCATCTACTTACACTCCTCTCCCACTCAAAATTCGAACCCTATCTTCTTCTCTGTGTTCGAATTTTTCTCTTCTCCTTCTTCTATTCTTCTCTTCTTATACTCACATAAGGAATCTCTATACTGTGACATAGAGAATTTTATATTTTCTTTTCTGTTCTCATCTTTTTCATATGAGCAGGAACAGGGATAAAGACATCCTTATTGAAGCTGATCCTGAACCTGAAAGGACTCTAAAGAGGAAGCTAAGAGAAGCTAAAGCATAACACTCTGGAGAGGACCTAACAGAATTTTTCGAAAAAGAATAAGACATGGCCGAACCTAATAACAATGGTGGAGATGCAAGGAAGATGCTTGGTGACTTTATTGCACCCTCTTCCAACTTCTATGGAAGAAGCATCTCAATTCCTGCAATTGGAGCAAACAACTTTGAGCTTAAGCCTCAATTAGTTTCTCTGATGCAGCAGAATTGCAAGTATCATGGACTTCTAATGGAAAATCCTCATCAGTTTTTAGCTGCATTCTTGCAAATCTGTGACACTGTCAACACCAATGGAGTTAATCCCGAGGTCTACAGGCTTATGCTTTTCCCTTTTGCTGTAAGAGACAGAGCTAGAACATGGTTGGATTCACAACCTAAGGAAAGCCTGAACTCTTGGGATAAGCTGGTCAGAGCTTTTCTAGCCAAATTCTTTCCACCTCAAAAGATGAGCAAGCTTAGAGTGGAAATCCAAACCTTCAGACAGAAGGAAGGAGAATCCCTCTATGAATCTTGGAAAAGATATAAGCAACTGATCAAAAGGTTTCCTACTGACATGCTTCCAAAATGGAGCATCATATGTATATTCTATGATGGTCTGTCTGAGTTGTCAAAAATGTCATTGGACCATTCTGTAGGAGGATCTCTTCATGTGAAAACCCCTGCAGAAGCTCAGGAACTCATTGAAATTATTGCAAATAACCAGTTCATGTACACCTCTGAGAGGAATCCTGTAAACAATGGGATGCCTCAGAAGAAGGGAGTTCTTGAAATTGATACTCTAAATGCCATATTGGCTCAGAATAAAATATTAACTCAGTAAGTCAATATGATTTCTTAGAGTCTGAATGGATTGCAAGCTGCATCCAACAGTACTAAAGAAGCATCTTCTGAAGAAGTTTATGATCCTGGAAACCCTGCAATGGCAGAGGTGAATTACATGGGAGAACCCTATGGAAACACCTATAATCTTTTATGGAAAAATCATCCGAATTTCTCATGGAAGGACCAACAGAAGCCTCAACAAGGCTTCAATAATAATGGTGGAAGAAATAGGTTTAGCAATAGCAAGTCTTTTCCATTATTTTCTCAGCAACAGACAGAGAATTCTGAACAGAGCCATTCTGGCCTGGCAACCATAGTCTCTGATCTATCCAAGACCACACTAAGTTTCATGAATGAAACAAGGTCCTCCATTAGAAATTTGGAGGCACAGGTGGGTCAGCTGAGTAAGAAGATTACTGAAACTCCTTCCAGTACTCTCCCAAGTAATACAGAAGAAAATCCAAAGAGAGAGTGCAAGGCCATAACCATGACTAAGATGGCCGAACCTGGAGAGAGTGAGGAGGACATGAGTCCCAGTGAGAAAAGCCTCATGCGACATCCTCTGGACCGAAATGAGTTTCCCTTTGAGGAACCAAAGGAATCTGAGGCTCATACAGAGACCATAGAGATTCCATTAAACTTCCTTTTGCCATTCATGAGCTCTGATAAATACTCTTCCTCTGAAGAGGACGAAGACATCATTGAAGAGCAAGTTGCTAAGTATCTAGGAGTAATCATGAAGTTGAATGTCAGTTTATTTGGTAATAAGACTTGGGAGGATGAACCCCCTTGTTCACCAATGAACTGAGTGCATTAATGAGGCAGACATTACCTCAGAAGAAATTGGATCCCAAAAAATTCTTCGTACCTTGTACCGTAGGCACCATGACCTTTGAGAAGGCTCTGTGTGACCTGGGATCAGGGATAAACGTCATGCCACTCTCTGTAATGGAGAAACTGAGAATCTTTGAGGTACAAGATGCAAGAATCCCACTAGAGATGGCAGATAAATCAATGAAACAGGCTTATGGACTAGTGGAGGATGCCTTAGTGAAGGTTGAAGGCCTTTACATCCCTGCTGATTTCATAATCCTAGACACTGGGAAGGATGAGGATGAATCCATCATCCTTGGCAAACCCTTCCTAGCCACAGCAAAAGCTGTGATTGATGTTGACAGAGGAGAGTTGGTCCTTCAGTTGAATGAAGGCTACCTTGTATTCAAGACTCAAGGTTCTCCTTCTGTAACCATGGAGAGGAAGCATGAAAAGCTTCTCTCAATACAGAGTCAAACAAAATCCCCACATTCAAACTCTAAGTTTGGTGTTGGAAGGCCACAACCAAACTCTAAGTTTGGTGTTGAGAGGCCCCAACCTTGCTCTGATTATCTGTGAGGCTCCATGAGAGCTCACTGTCAAGCTATTGACATTAAAGAAGCGCTTGTTGCGAGGCAACCCAATGTTATTTAATTATATCTATTTATTTTCCATTGCTATTTTATGTTTTCTTTAGGATGATGATCATGTGAAGTCACAAAAACAATTGAAAAATCAAAAACAGAATGAAAAACAGAATGAAAAATAGCTCACCCTGGAGGAAGAGCTTACTAGCGTTTAAATGCCAGTAAGAGTAGCAGAATGGGCGTTTAACGCCAGAAACAGGCACCAGACAGGCATTTAATGCCAGAACAGAGCATCTACTTGGTGTTTAACGCCAAGAATGGGAGAAAAGCTGGCGTTAAACGCTAGAAACAAGCAGCAACCTGGCGTTTAATGCCAGAAGTGCACTCTAAGGGCATTTTGCACGTCTAAATGGAGCAGGGATGCTAAGTCCTTGACCCCTCAGGATCTGTGGACCCCACAGGATCCCCACCTACCCCACCTCTTCTTCTCTCCTCTTCACACCCTTTCATAACACTCTTCCCCAAATACCCTTCACCAATCACATCCATATCTCTTCCCCAAATACTCTTCACCACTAAAATCCATCCACTCTTCCCCAAAAACCCCACCCACCTCTAAATTCAAAAATCCTTTCCCTCCCAAACCCAACCCTAATACACAAAACCTTACCCTTCCCCCACCCCTATATAAACCCCTCAACACTACTTCATTTTCACACATTACAAACACTTCTTTCCCCCCTTGGCCGAATACACACTTCCTCTCCATCTCCTCCATTTTCTTCTTCTTCTACTACTTTCTTTCTTCTTTTGCTCGAGGACGAACAAACATTTTAAGTTTGGTGTGGTAAAAGCGTTGCTTTTTGTTTTTCCATAACCATTAATGTAACCTAAGGCCAGAGAAACCTCAAGAAAGAGGAAAGGGAAGGCAATTGCTTCCACCTCTGAGTCATGGGAGATGGAGAGATTCATCTCAAAGGTCCATCAAGACCACTTCTATGAAGTTGTGGCCAAGAAAAAGGTGATCCCTAAGGTCCCTTTTACGCTCAAAAAGGGTGAATATCCGGAGATCCGACAAGAGATTAGAAGAAGAGGATGGGAAGTACTCTCCAATCCTATTCAACAAGTCGGAATCCTAATGGTTCAAGAGTTCTATGCAAACGCATGGATCACTAGGAACCATGAACAAAGTATGAAACCAAATCCAAAGAATTGGCTTACACTGGTTCGGGGGAAAAGCTTAGATTTCAGTCCAAAAAATGTAAGGTTGGCGTTCAACTTGTCAATGATGCAAGAAAATGTACGCCCCTACACTAGAAGGGTCAACTTTGATCAAAGGTTGGACCAAGACCTCATGGACATATGTGTGGAAGGAGCTCAATGGAAAGTTGACTCAAGAGGCAAGCCGGTTCAACTGAGAAGACTAGACCTTAAGCCTGTAGCTAGAGGATGGTTGGAGTTCATCCAACGCTCTATCATTTCTACTAGCAACCGATCCGAGGTAACTATGGATCGGGCTATCATGATCCATAGTATCATGATTGGGGAGGAAGTGGAAGTTCATGAGATTATACCTCAAGAACTCTACAAGGTGGCTGACAAGTCCTCTACTTTGGCAAGGTTAGTCTTTCCTCACCTCATTTGTCACCTCTACAATTTGGCTGGAATTATCATAGAGGGAGACATCCTCATTGAAGAGGACAAGCCCATCACTAAGAAAAGGATGGAGCAAACAAGAGAGTCCACTCATGGACCTCAACAAGAGCATGAGGAAATTCCTCATCATGAAATCCCAGAGATGCCTCAAGGGATGTATTTTCCTCCACAAAACTATTGGGAGCAAATTAACACCTCCCTAGGAGAATTAAGTTCCAACATGGGACAACTAAGGATGGAGCACCAAGAGCACTCCATCATTCTCCATGAAATTAGAGAAGATCAAAGAGCTATGAGGGAGGAGCAACAAAGGCAAGGAAGAGACATAGAGGAGCTCAAGAGCACCATTGGTTCTTCAAGAGGAAGAAGACGCCACCCTCACTAAGGTTGACCCGTTTCTTAAATCTCTTTGTTCTTATTTTTCTATTTTTCGGTTTTTGAGCCTTATGTTTTATTTATATTTGTGTCTTTACTACATGATCATTAGTGTCTAGTGTCTATGCCTTAAATCTATGAGTGTCCTATGAGTCCATCACCTTTCTTAAATGAAAAATATTTTAAAAAAAAATAAAAGAACAAGAAGTACATGATTTTGAATTCATCCTTGAAATTAGTTTAATTATATTGATGTGGTGACAATACTTTTTGTTTTCTGAATGAATGCTTGAACAGTGCATATTTTTGAATTTGTTGTTTATGAATGTTAAATTTGTTGGCTCTTGAAAGAATAATAAAAAAGGAGAACTGTTATTGATAATCTGAAAAATCATAAAACTGATTCTTGAAGAAAGAAAAAGCAGTGAATACAAAAGCTTGCAGAGAAAAAAAAATGGCGGAAAAAAAAGAAAAAGAAAGAAAAAGAAAAAGCAAGGAGAAAAAGCCAAGAGCTCTTTAAACCAAAAGGCAAGAGCAAAAAGCCAAAAACCCTTTAAACCAAAAGGCAAGGGTAAAAAGGATCCAAGGCTTTGAGCATCAGTGGATAGGAGGGCCCAAAGGAATAAAATCCTGGCCTAAGCGGCTAAACCAAGCTGTCCCTAACCATGTGCTTGTGGCATGAAGGTGTCAAGTGAAAAGCTTGAGACTGAGCGGTTAAAGTCGTCATCTAAAGCAAAAAGAGTGTGCTTAAGAACCCTGGACACCTCTAATTGGGGACTCTAGTAAAGCTGAGTCACAATCTGAAAAGGTTCACCCAGTTATGTGTCTGTGGCATTTATGTATCCGGTGGTAATACTGGAAAACAAAGTGCTTAGGGCCACGGCCAAGACTCATAAAGTAGCTGTGTTCAAGAATCAACATACTGAACTACGAGAATCAATAACACTATCTAAATTCTGAGTTCCTATAGATGCCAATCATTCTGAACTTCAAAGGATAAAATGAGATGCCAAAACTGTTCAGAGGCTAGAAGCTACTAGTCCCGCTCATCTAATTGGAGCTAAGTTTCATTGATATTTTGGAATTTATAGTATATTCTCTTTTTTTTATCCTATTTTATTTTCAGTTTCTTGGGGACAAGCAACAATTTAAGTTTGGTGTTGTGATGAGCGGATAATTTATACGCTTTTTGGCATTGTTTTTATGTAGTTTTTAGTATGATTTTGTTAGTTTTAGTATATTTTTATTAGTTTTTAAGCAAAATTCACATTTCTGGACTTTACTATAAGTTTGTGTGTTTTTCTATGATTTTAGGTAATTTCTGACTGAAATTGAGGAACTTGAGCAAAAATCTGATTCAGAGGCTGAAGAAGGACTGCAGATGCTGTTGGATTCTGACCTCCCTGCACTCGAAATGGATTTTCTAGAGCTATAGAAACCCAATTGGCGCACTCTCAATTGCGTTGAAAAGTAGACATCCAGGGCTTTTCAGCAATATATAATAGTCCATACTTTGCCCGAGTTTTGATGACGCAAACTTGCGTTCAAACGCCAACTTCCTGCCCTATTCTGAAGTTAAACGCCAAAAACAGGCTACAACCTGGCGTTTAACTCCAAAAAGAGTCTCTACACATGAAAGCTCAATGCTCAGTCCAAGCACACACCAAGTGGGCCCGAAAGTGAATTTCTGCATCATTTACTTATTTTCTGTAACCCTAGCTACTAGTTTAGTATAAAAACTACTTTTAGTGATTTTACTTTAGACTATCTTTAGATCATTTTTGAGACTATCTTTGTATCACTTTTGATCTCTTGATCACGTTTAGGGGGCTGGCCATTCGGCCATGCTTGGACCAATTTCACTTATGTATTTTTCAACGGTGGAGTTTCTACACCCCATAGATTAAGGTGTGGAGCTCTGCTGTTCCTCATGAATTAATGCAGAGTACTATTGTTTTTCTATTCAATTCAAGCTTATTCTTATTCCAAGATATTCACTCGCACTTCAACCTGATGAATGTGATGATCTGTGACACTGATGATCATTCTCACCTATGAACGCGTGCCTGCAACCACTTCCGTTCTATCTGCAATAGCTTGAACGTTTATCTCTTGGGCTCCTAGTTCAGATCAGAGTCTTTGTGGTATAAGCTAGAATCAATTGGCAGCATTCTTGAGATCCGGAAAGTCTAAACCTTGTCTGTGGTATTCCGAGTAGGATCTGGGATGGGATGACTGTGACGAGCTTCAAACTCGCGAGTGTTGGGCGTAGTGACAGACGCAAAAGGATCAATGGATCCTATTCCAACATGAGTGAGAACCTACAAATGATTAGCTGTGCGGTGACAGCGTATTTGGACCATTTTCACTGAGAGGACGGACGGTAGCCATTGGAAACGGTGATCCCCCAACATACAGCTTGCCATGGTAAGGAGTATGAATGATTGAATGAAGGCAGTAGGAAAGCAGAGATCCAGAAGGAACAAAGCATCTCCATACGCTAATCTGAAATTCTCGCCAATGAATTACATAAGTATCTCTATCTTATTTTATGTTTTATTTATATTTAATTTATCAAAATCCCATAACCATTTAAATCCGCCTGACTAAGATTTACAAGGTGACCATAACTTGCTTCAAGCCCACAATCTCCGTGGGATCGACCTTTACTCACGTAAGGTTTATTACTTGGACGACCCAGTGCACTTGGTTAGTTATGCGGAGTTGTGAAAAGAAGAATTGAGATTATGATCGTGCGCACCAAGTTTTTGGCACCGTTGAGATCATAATTTCGTGCACCACCACCCCCAAGCCAAAAACCCGAGAGTTATGCGAACGTTGCACGCGCATTGTGCCTTTCGCACAAAACCACTCGTGCGTACGTGTACATGACGCGTACGCGCCACTCTCGAAATAAGCCATCCATGCGCACACGCCATGTACGTGTACGCATCGTGTCCATTGCACCATCATCTGCGCACGCGCCATGCGCGCGTACGCGCGGATGTCCTTCCTTCACTACATTTTTTTCTTCTCCTCTTTCCATTTCTTTCCTCCTCCTTTCTTCTTCCCTTCTTCTACCCTTCATCCAACACTCCCAAACACCATTAATAACCATTTATTTTAGTTAACTAATTAGTTAGTTAGTTAGTTGATTAGTTAGTTTTAGTTAGTTTTCATTTCATTTTCTCTTTTTCATTGTAAGTGTTGGATTGTTATTCTTGTTTACCATTAATTGCTGCTGAGTATTAAAAAGGGATGTTATCTTAACATCATTTTGTTTATAATCTTTGTTAGATTCTATTGTTGAGGTTATATTTTGCTACTTGGATTTGAGTTTTTCATGCTTACCTTTTATGAATATGATGCCAGGGCATTTTGGCTAGTTTCACTGACCTTTTCTTTACTGTTTTTAGGGTAGTTTCATGCATTTCCTTAGAAAATAAGCTAGTTTTGGGTAGCTATTCGCTTACATCTTGATTCAAGCATACATTGTGCACTTTACATGATTTCATGAGGATTTTGCATTAATTTAAGGACAAATTGGATGTTGCATTTCCCATGACTTGGACTAGAACTTTTGATGCACTTTATTGCTTGATTTCAGGACAAAGGAAGCAAAGAAGAACCACATTAGTGGCTACGTTAGTTACACTAACGTTAACACTAACGTGGAATGAGAGTAACTTGCAAAGTTAATGAGAAAAGTGATTGTCAATAACGCTCTCGAAGCCATCATTGCCTACGTTAAGAGTCACGTTAACTAAGTTAACGTGAACTCTAACGTGGAAGAAAGGAAATGGAGCCAACGTTAGTGACACTTAACATTATCACTAACGTTGGACCAAGCTCATAAGTGGCCACGTTAGTCACCACGTTAACTTAGTTAACGTGGCCTCTAACGTTAAGAAGAAAGGGGGGAAGCCAACGTTAGTGACATTCAACATTATCACTAACGTTGGCCAAGTCACACTAAGCCACGTTAACTCCCACGTTAACCTAGTTAACGTGGAAGTTAACGTGAAGAAGGGAGGTGACGCCAACGTTAGTGACACCCAACATTGTCACTAACGTTGGAAGGAGCCCACACATGCCACCATGAGCCACGTTAACTCCCACGTTAACTTAGTTAACGTGGAAGCTAACGTGGATAAGGGAATGTTGAGCCAACGTTAGTGACACTCAACTTTGTCACTAACGTTGGAAATGGCTAGCATGGCCACGTTAGAAGCCACGTTAACCTAGTTAACGTGGACTCTAACGTGGGAGCTAAGGGGCACATTGGAACGTTAGTGACAATGTTAAGTGTCACTAACGTTCTCAAAGGATGGCAAGCCTACGTTAAAAGAGCCACGTTAACTAAGTTAACGTGGACTCTAACGTAGGGAAGGGGGGCTTCTCAACGTTATTGGGAAAGTTGAGTCCCAATAACGTGCGCGAAGGACAAACAGGCAACGTTAGTGGCAACGTTTGTGCCACTAACGTTGAGGTTAACGTGGCTCTTACTTGGGTAAGGAACGTTAGTGAAAAAGTTGAATGTCACTAACGTTCTCGAACCCATATTTTCACTGAACGTTAACACCACTAACGTCCTGAGCTAAAGTCTCTGCCCACTTCACACTTTCTCTCTGCAAGTAAAGCCAAGCCCAATGAAGAAGATAACTGCTTCAAACTCAAGATCCAAAGGCCCAGACCCAAGACTTGAAGAACCAACTAGAAGAGTAGAAGAGTAGTATATATAGGAGTAGCTTTGAATTAAATAGGGAGTGGAAAATATAGGGAGCCTCTGGGCATAGAATTACTCTCTGTATTTTACTTTCTCTGCACTTCTAGTTTTCATCATGTATTCTCCATCTTTGTTTTCATTTTCCAGAGCTATGAACAACTAAACCCCTTTCATTGGGTTAGGGAGATCTGTTGTAATTTGATGGATCAATACTAGTTTTCATTATTCTTCTTCTATCTTTTCTCTTGATTTTACTTGAAAGCTTTCGATCTTCATCCAATTGGGTAGTTATCTTGGAAAAGAAGCTATTCATACTTGGATCTCTTCTGAACCTTGAAAGATGAATGAAGAGATCAAGCTAGAAATGCTTTCTCATGCTGGACCAAATTGGGTTTGGATGGATATGTGACTATAATCCTCTCAACACTTGATTTGGAAAATGCATGTGGTATAATCAGTGACCATACTTCATCTCTTCTCATGAGCAATTGACCAAGGAATTGGCTATTGATCAAGATTTGAGAGATTGAATTACAAGAAATTGTAATTCAATCACTTAATATTGCCAAGGAGATCAATGAGTGCATTGATTGAGGAAGAGATGAAAATGAAATTGATCCGGAGAATGCAACATCTCCTAAGCCTAATGAACTCCCCATTTCTGATCTTACCCATTCTCTTTAATTTCTGTTATTTACTCTTATGAGCAAATCCCCCATTCCCATTTACAATTTTGCCATTTACTTCAGTAATTTACTTTTAGTTCTTTAATTCTAGCATTTACTTTTTCTGTCATTTACCTTCCCGCCATTTTATTTTCTGCAATTCTAAACTCAAATTCTGGATTCGCTCAACTAGAACATTCCTCTAATTAAAGTTGCTTGATCAATCAATCCTTGTGGGATTTGACCTCACTCTATTGTGAGTTTTTACTTGACGACAAATTCGGTACACTTGCCGAAGGAAATTTGTTAAGAGACAAGTTTTTCGTGCATCAGAATACCAAGTGATATTGCCTTCGAGCTTGTAACTCTCCTTGAATTACATGATTTGGCCACCATGTGATTTGAACCTTATTCTTTGATTAGGCAAACTCTTGACATTGGATGTTGTGCATTTACTTCAATGCATTGTATTTCATGATCATATGCATCCATACGCTTTTAGCTTGAATGCTCTCATGCTTCTTTAATGCTTGTTTTACCTTACAAGTTTACTTAAAGCATCTCAAACACACTAGGATGAGTGAAGTGCATGCTTCTTTAGTGACATAGCCTTTATGCTAATGTGTGTTCTAAACCGCGCAATTTAGAATTCACACACTTATTTGTCATTGATAAACCCATATTTTATGATGTATTTTGTGCTCAATTTAAGTTATTTATTCAATCCTTCACCCACTTATTCATGTAAATTGCATGTTTTTACTTTTCCTTCCTTATTATGTGATATATGTGAAAAACATGTTTCCTATGCTTTAAACATAATAATTTTAATTACCCTTTATTACCATTCGATGCCGTGATTTGTGTGTTAAGTATTTTCAGATCTCCTAAGGCAGGAATGGCTTAGAGGACGGAAAGGAAACATACAAAAATGGAAGGAAAGCACAAAAATAGAGTTTGAAGAAAAGGCAGCGACGCGAACACATGGACGACGCGGCCGTGTGCGTAGCGCGAAAAGGCATCAACGCGAACGCGTGACTAACGCGGACGCGTGCCTCGAGCAGAACGCAAATGACGCGTACGCGTGACCAAAGCGAACGCGTGACAAGGAAAACTCTTCAGATGACGCGACCGCGTGACCTACGCGGACGCGTGACAGACGCCACACGCAGAAACTGCAGAAAACGCCCCCAGCAATTTCTGAAACCCTTTTGGCTCAGATCCAAGTCCAGAAAACACAGATTAGAGGTTATAAAGTGGGGGAATGCATCCATTCATAAAGAGGCCTTCTATTATTCACTTTTCATAATTTAGATGTAGTTTTTAAAGAGAGAGGTTCTCTCCTCTCTCTTAGGTTTTAGGATTAGGATTCCTCGTAAAGGATTTAGGATTTCAACACTTTATCAGGTTCAATATTCCTTTTATATTTTTATTTACTCTAATACTTTTATTCATATCTGACTTATGTTACCAATTTGGCTTATGAACTCTTTATGTTTAGATTGATTTTCTTTTATTAATGCAATTGAGGTATTTCAGATTTATGATTCTTATTTAGCTTTTTTTTATATTCTTGACTTTAATTGATTAACTGGAGACTCTTGAGTTATCAAACTTATCATGATTGATAATTGTTATTTTTGCTAATTGAATTGAATTCCAATAACTCTAGGTCTTTCTTAGGAATTGGCTAGAACCTGAGGATCAAACTAATTAGTCTACTTGACTTTCCTTTGCTTTAGTAAAGGTTAACTAAGTGGGATTAGAACTCAATTCTCATCACCATCGATAAGGATAACTAGGATAGGACTTCTAAATTCTCATATCTTGCCAAGAGTTTTATTAATTATTAATTTATTTTTCTTACCAATTAAATTACCTGTTCTTTACTTTCAAAACCCCCAATTTACAAGACTCATAACCAATAATAAGAACACCTCCCTGTAATCCCTTGAGAAGACGACCCGAGGTTTAAATACTTCGGTTATCAATTTTAAAGGGGTTTGTTACTTGTGACAACCAAATGTTTGTACGAAAGGATTTTTGGTTGGTTTAGGAGCTATACTTACAACGCGATTATATTTGTGAATTTCTTTACCGATAGAAAATCTGATCGTCATTCATTAATGTCACACTGATTCACTCACTCAATTCTAGTGATTAGTACCTCATTCCAACAATGTATGCTTCCTTGCTTTTGTTTTCTCATCTTATGGTGTTATATTTTTGTTTTTCAGGAATGATGCACCGCAAGCAAAAAGGGAAGCGGAAGAAAGAACACGCAGCAACCAGTTGACCTACCAGCTGAAGTTAGCAATCCGGAGAGTCGCCGTACCCCCTTGCTCATCTTTGAGTGCACCGAGGATGGTGCAAACTTTTAAGTGTGGGGAGGTCGTCCGAAACGTTTGTGAATTTTAAAGGGGTTTGTTACTTGTGACAGCCAAACGTTTGTACGAAAGGATTTTCTGTTGGTTTAGGAGCTATACTTACAACGCGATTATATTTGTGAATTTCTTTACCAATAGAAAATCCGATCGTCAAAATGGCGCCGTTGCCGGGGAACTGCAAACGTGTGCCTTATTATTGGTTATTGTAAATATTTTTCTTTTGCTTGTTTATTTGTTTCTGTTATCATTTTTAATTCTTATTAGCTACCATGAGTTGTCACCCCTCTCGCTTTGAGTTTGGTTCTAATACTGTTGAAGGGAATGAAAGCTATAGCAGGAACATGCATCAAGGTCAGAGCAATCAAGGATGGATGGGGCTACGAGGACTTGATCAACCCTTTAGGCAACAACACCCTCCACAGTATCACAGACGACGACCATTCTACAATGCATGCCAAGGCAATAGATACGGTGGATCCCTTTGTAGTTACCAACAAGTTCCACCCTGTGCTTATGAACCACCCTCTCAGCATAGCTTTGAACCACTACACTCACAAGTTCCTTTTTACCATTCACCACCGTATGACCCTTACCCACCACAATCCCAATCTAATTACTACCAAGAACCACCACCGCAACATTCACCATCCCCATATCCTTATCAAGAAGAACCACCTCTGTATTATGAGCCCTCTCTCCCAACCAATGAACCCTCATATCTACTCCAATCTCCAATGGATGACACCCTTTGTGTTCTTCTTCAAGGACAAGTGAAGATGCAAAGGGACGTACTGGAACTCACTACTGCCTTAACCGAGGTAGTAAATAAATTAGCTTCCTAATATCTGAGCACTCAGAGTACTCCCATGGCTACATGTGGAGAATCAAAAGAAGAGCGTAGCATGAAGGAGACACTAGAAGTGGTTGAAGATTTAGGAGATACTGAACCTCCATGGGAATCGAGAACTGTGAAGGATTCCGCCGAGAAGTTCGAATTTGATGCCAAGGAGGATAGTGCACAACCTCCAAGGCATATACCTTGTGAAAAATTGGACGAAACAGACCAAGAAGTTGATTCCATAGGCAGTGATAATCATGAATCAAGCTCTCCTAGTCACGAACTTGCATCCGCAACTGAACTCCTTGAACCTGAAGAACCTCATCCAAGTGAATACGAAGATGATGTCGAGGTAGATTTCTCTCAACCTCTAAATTATGACTTGATTGACGAGGAAGACATAGAAGACTTTGATCAGGACGCAGTTGCAGTTAAAGAATTTTGCAAAGAAGTGGAGGAATTCACAGAAGAATACAAGGGGGGTAGAGCTTACAGAACCACTGGAAACACCTATCCCAAGGCCATTACCACCTAATACAAGCTTCAAGTGGGTACAATCCTTAACCTTTATCTTTACTTTTTCACTCGAATATGGTTTGCTTGAAATAGATGGCCAGCTTAGAGCTTTCTGCAGCTTTAAGAGCAAGAGGGAAATGGCTCGTACTCAGAGCTGGTGTGCAAGATTCAATAAGATTCCACGCTTCAATTCGAAGTGCAAGGATTGGTATCAAGTTCAATTGAATGGGTCTCGAAAGGCGTTTGGTCATCTTGGTGAGAATACAATTTCTAAACCGCCCGGATGGAAGAATATAGCTCAAGACAAAGGCGGATTTAAAAGCAAAGTTTGGGATCCTGAAATCTGTTCTGACATTCAACACCCCGGGAGCCTGCGAATCTGTTTGAAGCTGATCAAAGGCTTTACGTGCCTTGTTTGGGACCCCAGAGGCTGTGGGCATTCCAAACATTGGTGGAGATTTCTGGATGAATTTAAGCACAATCCACCATAACAGGAAGCTCATCAAATGTCCAACTTAAGGACTTTAACTAAAAGTGCTAGGTGGGAGACAACCCACCATGGTATGATCGTTCCTTTTTCAATTTTATTTCGTGTTGTTTGTCTTTATTTTATTTTATTTTCATTGAACCTGGAAGTATTCATAGCATCTCCATTAGCACTGCATATTGTATACTGCATAATTTCATAAAAAAAATTTTATCACCCCACGCGAGCGCGCAGGCCACGCGTGGGCGTGAATTGGAAATTGGCGTAAAGATCCAATGCCCAGAAAGTTGGGCTGGAATCATGCGGCTTGTGTGCATTTAGCACAAAACGGCCCACGTGTTCGCGTCGCATGGATATAAGGGCCCCTTAAATGGAAACAGAGAGTTGCGCCAAAACGACGCTGGAACCGTGCGTCAAGCACAATTCAAAGCGACGCATTCGCGTGTCTCACGCATCCGCGTCACTCACCTTTTACCCAACTTACGCGATCGCGTGCTCCATGCGTTCGCGTGAATTTGAATCCACTAACCCCAAGTCACGCGAACCCTAACCCCATCGCGTCCCCTAACCCCCTTCCACCCCCCCGCCTCTGCAACCCCTCTGCAACCAAACTCCACCACCCAAACACCACCACCGCTGCGCCAACAACCCCCAACAACCCCAACCACACCCAACCACCCAGACCACCCCGCGACACCCCCCCTCTCTTCTTTCTCCCCTTCTTCTCTTCCCTAACCCCTTCCACTCCCCTCCGCTACTGCCCCCCACCGCGGCCAACCTCAGACCACCGCCTCCCACCACCGACCACCACCACAGCATCACCACCCTCGCCCCCTTCTTCCTTCCTTCCCCCCTCGCCCAACCCTAACACAACACCACAAACCCCAACCTCCACCCCGCCCCTGCTTTACCACCGCACCGCCGTGCTCCCTCCCAGTGCCGTCGCGTCACCACCACCATTTCTCTGCTCTCACCTCTGTTCATACACCTACCAGGTTCTGCCGAACACCGATTTCCAAATCTTCCATAGTTTATTGCATATTTTTTTGATTCTGTTCAAATTAGGATAGTTAGAGATGCATGTTTGTAGTGGATTCTAGGTGGTTAGGTAGCTAGGATGTGGTTAGTGGATTTAGGCCTGATAATTGCGCCGTTCTTGTTACTTGTTTTACCTATTCTGCAATTTTGATTTGGCTGTGATGTTGATACTGTTCATATGCTGTTCTTTCATGTTTTATGCTGCTGTTAAGACTATTATTTACTACTCCTATTGTTTGTGAATCCTTGCAGTGCTTTTTAATGTCATATGAACTATTTTTCTTGCTGTTTATTACCCGGGAACATCCAATTTTAGCCGGAATGCTGCCCAATTTTCTGCAAATTGTTTCATTTTTCTCATTCATGTATTGGTTTTGGCAATTTTGAATTTTGCACTACTTAGCTACAACCAACCAATGCATGAATGCACGGGTTAGCATTCTTATTCCTTTTTTGATTCCCTGGCTAATAAATTGCATTATTGATGATTTCATTTTAATTTTAGCTACTCCTGTATCTATATGAATTATCATCAATAACCTGATATCCTTGCTTGAATATGAGTTGACTGTTCTTTAAATTTGTGAATCTCTTGTTACCTAGAAACCGATCATCATACCACTTACTTTAACTTTCTTTTGACTAACTCACTGCTTTAACTTTCTAACTTCCTTTCTCACTACTAACCATTTTCACTTTTAAACTTCTCTTTTCAGTTTTTTCCTAACTACTTTAACTTTCTAACTCAGGGCATGATCACTGTTTTTCCTATTTAACTTGAATTCCGCTTATCATATCTTTTGGATTGCATTTTTTTTTCTTTTCACACTTTTTCACTCGAATACAATCCAAATTGCACATATATTTAACTCATTTCATGCTTCTCTTGCTCTTTTGCCACTCTGTGCTTATATTGCTATTATTCTATTTGCCTACTTATTTTCCTGCTTTTATTCTTCAATTATATCTTGGAATTTCTACTTTTCAGGATGTCTGACCCTCAACGCAAAGGAAAAGGCAAAGCAACCACTGGTAAAAGGAAAAGAGGCGAATCCTCTATGTCCATCCTCGACATTTTACATGATGACTCCTGGCGGGAAAAGTACTTTACCCCGCAGGAGAAGGCTGACCAGCTCCTCACTGCCACAGATCCAGTTAAATTTGCAAACAGATACTGTGAGCTGAAGTATCCGGTGTTTGCCACTTTCAGGAACCTGTACCTGGAAAAAACTCTAAAAATTCCAGAAGAACTACAGCAGTACACCTCCGACCAGATAAAACGGAGAGGCTGGTTCTTCTTGGAAAGAAACTTGACAGAGGTCAATGCTTCCTGGGTCAGTGAATTTTACTGTAACTATTTCAAGACTTCCCTGGATGCAGTGCACCTCAGAGGGAAACAGATTTTGGTTACTGAGGAAGCTATTGAGGACATCCTCCACCTTCAGCCTAAATCAGATCAGCCTGATGGCTACCAAAAGGCTGAAGAGGATATGAGATTTATGAGATTTGACTGGGATGCTGTCAAGCAGAGAATAGCCCTTGATCCTACTGTCCCATGGGTCATGGGAAAGAACACAGTGATGCCTAAGGGAATCAAGCTGATTTATCTGAATGATGAGGCTCGGCTCTGGCACCAGATTCTGAGCAACTATGTGATGCCAAGCACTCATGAGACAGAGCTGTCCGCTGCTATGATCACCCTCATCTGGTGTGTGATGGAGGGTAAGGACCTGTATCTTCCACGTTTCATCTGGTATTATATGGCCAAGGTCCATGTCAGAGGCACTCTCCCTTTCCCTTATCTGATCACCCAGCTCAGCCGTCGAGCTGACGTGCCTTGGGAGCTTGCTTATGAGAAGCCACCTGCTGCAGACTGCAAGAAGATTATCCCTCACAGTAGAAAGTTTTAGGCTTTAGGTTACAGACCCCCATTCCTCACCGCTTCTGATGAGACAGCCACACCTTCAGCTGCCCTTTCTTCATCCACGGCTGCACCAGCTACCACCACTGCACCTCCACCTGCCTCAGAGCCCATTTACCACCTCGTGCACCACCTATTTTAGTAGCTAGACCAGATGGAGCATCGCAACCAGCGGTGATATGAGAGATCTGAGCGTCGCAACAAGTGATGCTATGAGCATTTAAAGTTGTTGCTCCGCACTGGTCACCATGACATTCCCTCTGAGCCTGACACACCATCAGAGCCATCTGAGGAGAAGGCGGACGAGCATGAGGAGGAGACACATGCACAGAGAGAGGCTGAGTAGGCAGGACCAGAGCAGATTGTGCCACATCATGAGGAGCCACACCAGATCCAGGCCGCAGACCCGGAGATTCCTCTACAGTCAGCGCCTCCACTGCATCAGACAGATCCTCCTACACTTATCCAGCCTGCAGACCCTCAGGCCACGACAGATACTCCAGCAGCCCATCCTTCCGGTGATGACACTTCTTCACACCCAGCTTGAGTGAGCATCGAGGACGATGCTATCTTTTAAGTGTGGGGAGGTTGCCATCCCTGGCTTATCTTTTTGGTGAACCACTACAGACTCTTCTATCTTATTTTGTTTATTTTTTTGTATTTTTTTATTTTTATTTTTATTTTTCAGCACTTGCACATTGTTCTTTTGCTGTATTTTTACTTTATTTCCACATTTTGTACTTTAGTTTATATCTTAGACATTTAGTTTAGTTTGCAATTCTAAACTTATTAGTTATAGAATATGTGGATTACTTAGTATAGTTTACCCTTTTAGCATATAATAGTTTGGTTTAATTGAAAATAAAAGGAGTAAACTAGAAACTTTAGTAAATTAAAACAATCCACACACCTTGTATATATATCATTACATGTTAGTTAGTTAACAACATTTCTTCAAGGAGGAACACTAAGATTTTAAGGACCACCCTAAGATTTACATTGAGAATAATGGGAACTCTTGATTTCTACTTGCATGACATACATAACTGATATATGATTTTTGAGCTAGAGAACACACAGCCTGTAAGTTTTGAGCTTAATTGTATGGTTACATTCAAACCATGAATTTCATTCCTGTGTGTTTTGCCCTTCTTTTTTCATTCTGGTGTTCTTTACTTTGTTTTAATCTATATGTCCAATATAGAATATAGATACATACCAAGAGATGATTGAGGCCATCGTTTGAAATTTTTCCTCACTTATCCCAATTTAGCCTACCTTTTACATCACCCTTGTTAGCCCCTTTGAGCTTCTTAAATCCCCTCTTGTTCTATAACCACATTACTAGCCTTAAGCAGAAAAACAAAATAAAAATCCCAAGTTGAATCCTTTGGTTAGTTTAAGGTAGATATTGTATATTATTTAAGTGTGAAAAATTTTTATGGGAACATGGGATGATAGAAACAAAGTAGGGATTTAAAATGAATAAGTTATTTCAGGAATTTGGGAAGCATGCTCATGTGAAATCAAAATAACTAACTTACCATGTGTAAAAAAAATAAAAAATAAAAAAAATATT
The DNA here is from genome assembly GCF_059453495.1 of Arachis ipaensis. Classification (NCBI taxonomy): domain Eukaryota; kingdom Viridiplantae; phylum Streptophyta; class Magnoliopsida; order Fabales; family Fabaceae; genus Arachis; species Arachis ipaensis. The sequence goes on from NC_142443.1 coordinate 55,903,200, forward strand.
TTCAGTACTTAAATAAGGGGATACAAAAATTCCCCAATTGCAAAATAAAAAAAGAATCAATGCACATGGGACAAAATTTCAAAATTAAAATTAATGCATGAGCTTGTAATACAAAGTGGGAAAATTTGGGTAAATAGGTTAAGGAACTTTAATTTATATATAAAGTATGTTTGTTAGGTGAGATCTTAGACTAATCAAGGATTCACTTTGTTAGCTCACTTAGCCTTATACATATACCCTTACCTTTACCTTGGCCCCATTACAACCATGAAAAAGACCTCATGATTTTTGTATGTCTGTATTCCATAATTGTTGATTGGTTAGATGAAGAACAAAGTTTTAGAAAGCAAGGATAGAAAAAGAATAGAGTGATTAACCCAATAAACACTGAGTGACTAGAGAGTAAACACAAAATCTAGTGAGGGTTCAATAGCTCATCACCATATATCTCTGCTTAATTGTTAATTGTCTTGCAAGTTTGTGAAATACTTTTACCCATCTCAATTGTAAAATTGCTTTAACATTATCTAGGGTTAGGCTATGCATATATGATTCCTTGAGGATATGAATTAATTTACCTACATGTAAGCTTTATATACAAGTGAATAATAACTAAAATTGCATGACTCATTTAGGTAGCTTGCATTTAGAATAGAATGCATTGCATGAGATTCCACCATTCTAACTTTACCCCTTCTCTTGGATTTAGCATGAGGACATGCTATTGTTTAAGTGTGGGGAGGTTGATAAACCCATATTTTATGATGTATTTTGTGCTCAATTTAAGTGATTTATTCAATCCTTTACCCACTTATTCATGTAAATTGCATGGTTTTACTTTCCCTTCCTTATTATGTGATATATGTGAAAAACATGTTTCCTATGCTTTAAACATATTAATTTAATTACCCTTTATTACCATTCAATGCTGTGATTTGTGTGTTAAGTATTTTCAGATCTCCTAAGGCAGGAATGGCTTAGAGGACAGAAAAGAAACATACAAAAATGGAAGGAAAGCATAAAATGGAGTTTTGAAGAAAAGGGCAGTGACGCAAACGCATGGACGATGCGACCGCGTGCCTAGCGCAAAAAGGCATCGACGCGAACGCGTGACTTACGCGGACGCGTGCCTCGAGCAAAACGCAAATGACGCGTACGCATGACCGAAGCGAACGCATGACAAGGAAAACTCTCCAGATGACGCGACCGCATGACCTACGCAGACGCGTGACAGACGCCACGTGCAGAAACTGTAGAAAACACCCCTAGTGATTTCTGAAACCCTTTTGGCCCAGATCCAAGTCCAGAAAACACATATTAGAGGTTATAAAGTGGAGGAATGCATCCATTCATAAAGAGGCCTTCTATTATTCACTTTTCATAATTTAGATGTAGTTTTTAGAGAGAGAGAGGTTCTCTCCTCTCTCTTAGGTTTTAGGATTAGGATTCCTCTTAAAGGATTTAGGATTTCAACTCTTTATCAGGTTCAATATTCCTTTTATATTTTTATTTACTCTAATGCTTTTATTCGTATCTGACTTATGTTACCAATTTGGCTTATGAACTCTTTATGTTTAGATTGATTTTCTTTTATTAATGCAATTGAGGTATTTCAGATTTATGATTCTTATTTAGCTTTTTTTATATTCTTGGCTTTAATTGATTAATTGGAGACTCTTGAGTTATCAAACTCATCGTGATTGATAATTGTTATTTTTGCTAATTGAATTGAATTTTAATAACTCTAGCTCTTTCTTAGGAATTGGCTAGGACCCGAGGATCAAACTAATTAGTCTACTTGACTTTCCTTTGCTTTAGTAAAGGTTAACCAAGTGGGATTAGAACTCAATTCTCATAACCATCGATAAGGATAACTAGGATAGGACTTCCAAATTCTCATATCTTGCCAAGAGTTTTATTAATTATTAATTTATTTTTCTTACCAATTAAATTACCTGTTCTTTACTTTCAAAACCCCCAATTTACAAGACTCATAACCAATAATAAGAACACCTCCCTGCAATCCCTTGAGAAGACGACCCGAGGTTTAAATACTTCGGTTATCAATTTTAAAGGGGCTTGTTAATTGTGACAACCAAACGTTTGTACGAAAGGATTTTCTGTTGGTTTAGGAGCTATACTTACAACGCGATTATATTTGTGAATTTCTTTACCGATAGAAAATCTGATTGTCATTCATTAATGTCACACTGATTCACTCACTCAATTCTAGTAATTAGTACCTCATTCCAACAATGTATTCTTCCTTGCTTTTGTTTTCTCATCTTATGGTGTTATATTTTTGTTTTTCAGGAATGATGCACCACAAGCAAAAAGGGAAGCGGAAGAAAGAACACGCAACAACCAGTTGACCTACCAGCTGAAGTTGGCAATCCGGAGAGTCGTCGTACCCCCTTGCTCATCTTTGAGTGCACCGAGGACGGTGCAAACTTTTAAGTGTGGGGAGGTCGTCCACCCGGTCGGTGATTTTGGGTGACGAATTTCTAATCCCAACACTTATGCATTTTGCATTTCATTTTTATTAGGTTTTTTGGATTTTTGCTTTCATTTTTCTTATTTTTGCATATATATACACAATAAGCTTAGTCAAAATAATAAGATTTTTCAAGAATTCTATCTATAGGGCACCAATTGATTTGAGTGAAAACTTTTCATGAAACTTGCTTGAATCATATATATATTGTGGAACATGATTTTTGGGCTAAGAACACAAGCAAGTGAGACTTGAGCCTAATAGTGTGGTTACATCTTATAACCACTTATTTTCCTTCTTGTGTGCAATTATTCTCTTTCTATGATTGTAATCTTTGATTTGTTTGATTCTTTATGTCCATTATTTTATGTATTCATGCATTTATATGATTGAGGCCATCATTTCATTAGCTCACTTACCCAAAAAGCCTTACCTTTTATCTTCCTTTGTTAGCTAATTTGAGCCTACGATTTACCCACTTGTTCTTAATTTAGCACATTACAAGCCTTAAAGCGAAAAAAAATAAATGTCCTCAATTTGGATCTTTGATTAGCTTAGGCTAGTGTGTGTGTATCATTCAAGAGTGGGAAACTTGGGACATTAGTTGAATAAAAAGGGTAGTTTGTATTTTTGTTGTAAATATTGGGAATTCGATACATGCTCATGTGTTAATTAAATGTAAAACCATATGCATCGATACTTTTGTATAAACTTTATTGCGAAAAAGAAAAAAAATGAGAAAATAAAAAGAAAGAAAAAAATATATATGTAGATATCAAAAGAAAAAAATAGAAAGAAAAGAAAAAGAAAAGTAATAAAAAGGGGACAAAATGCCCCAAGTGAAGCTCAATAAAATCAATGCATATGTGTTGTGATCAAGGAAAAAATGCATGAGTGTGTGAAAAAGTGAAAAATGGGTAGTTAGGTCAGAACTTAATTGTATAGGATGTCATAGGTTAGGTGGGAAGTTTAAGCTTATCAAAGATTCAAATTTCAAGTTCACTTAACCAAATATGCATCCTACCTTAACCCTAGTCCCATTACAACCTATGAAAAGACCTCATGATATATGTATGCATGCATGAAATAAATATTGATTGTTAGATAAAAAATAAATCTTGAAAAGTATGATTAGGAGGGAATTGAGAGAATCAACCCTAAACACTTGAGCGAATAGAGTGCAAACACATCCGGTGAGGGTTTGATGCTCAATTACATGTTTTCACCTACAATCATCTCTTCATGCAAGTTTGTAAAAATATTCAATAGCTCAATTCAATTGTGGTTTGGCATGGTTGCTAGTCCTAGACCCTTGTGCATATATGCCTCTTGGGAATTGACTTATTTTGACCAAGCGATTACATTCATGTAGATAGTTGCATATAGGTAGATTGCATTTAGTTAGTTTCCATTGAATAAATGCCATACCCTTACTTCATTCTTGGTTTAAGCATGAGGACATGCTTGGCTTAAGTGTGGGGAGGTTGATAAACCGCATTTGTAGGGTTTATCTTGTGCCTAATTTAGGGGATTTTATGACCTTTTACCTACATTTATTCAATGAAATAGCATGGTTTCATGGTTGCCTCCTTATTTGTGCTTAGATGTGAAAACATGCTCTCTAGGTCCTTAATTAGCTAAATTCAATTCACCTTTGATTCCACTAGATACATTGATTTGTTTGTGATTTCAGGTTGAAAAGGCTAGGAAGGATCAAAGGAGTGAAGAGGAAAGCATGCAAAATGGAGAACACATGGAAAAAGCCAAAGAATTGGATATGTCCATCCACGCGCACGTGCACTGTACGCGCATGTTTGGATCGCGAAACCACAAGGGACGTGCACGCGCGCCGTGCGCGTACGCATCGATGGTCACACATGATTTTTTTAATAGAAAACGTGCCCAGCGATTTTGAGGAGCTGTGGGGCCCAGTTTACAACCAACTTTGGTGCCAAGATTCATTTAAAAGGACCAAGGATTGAAGGGAATCATCATCTAGCATCATTTACACACATTAGGATTAGTTTTAGTTAGTTTTAGAGAGAGAAGCTCTCACTTCTCTCTAGAATTAGGAGTAGGTTTAGTTCAATAATCTTAGATCTAGGTTTCAATTCATGTTTTCATCTACTTCCACCTTTCAATTCCTTGCTTCTACATCTTGTTCTTCTATTCTTTTGTTGTAATTTCCTTTATATTGTTTCTATGTTTTGTTGTAGATCTACTCTTGTTCCTTCTCTTTTCTTTCAATTCAAGTTGAGGTAATTCATAATAATTGTATTTTTTTTTATTGCTTTTGTTAATTCTTGCAATAATTGTTGTTAGATTTCATTCTTGTTATAGATTTACCATGCTTTCCTTTCATACCTTCCAAGTGTTTGTCAAAATGCTTGAGAAGATGTTAGAGTAGATTTTAGTATTCTTGGCTTGGGAAGGTAACTTAGGAACTCTTGAGTTACTAATGTCCAAGTGATTGATGATTGGAAGCCATTAACGCTAGCTCTCACTAATTGATTTGGTGGAGAACTAGGACTTATGGACTTAGATTGACATAGCTCATTTGAATTTCCTTTATTAGTTAGAGGATGACTTAATGGGGTTGATCCTTGCCAATTCTCATGTTGTGGTTAGTGATTAGGATAGAGATCCTTGATCACCAAACCTTGCCAAGACCTTTTTGTTATTTGAATTTCATTGTCATTTACTTTTCATGTTTCTCATCCAAAAACCCCAAAACAACTCATAACCAATAACAAGACACTTTGTTGCAATTCCTAGGGAGAACAACCCGAGGTTTAAATACTTCGGTTTATAGATTTTAGGGGTTTGTACTAGTGACAAACAAATTTTTGTATGAAAGGATTAGTGTTGGTTTAGAAACTATACTTGCAACGAGAATTCATTTGTGAATTCTAGACCGTCAAAAGTCCTCTCATCAAAGCTCCCCCTTCTCTCTAGAACCTAGGGTTTTTAGTTTAATTTCCTTGTAATTTCTATGTTTAATTCTTGTTTTGATCTAGTTTATTCTACCTTTCTTTACTTTATTGTCTTAATCTCTTTAGTTTATCATGTTAATTTCTCATTTTGTTACTTTTTATCCTTATGAATACACTTGTCATTTTAATTTACATTTAATGCAATTTATGTTTTCATGTCATTTATTGCTTTATTGAGTTGCTATCTTTGATTTTCTTTCTTTTGGTAGTTGTAGAATTTATTATTTCTTGTCATTTTATCATGCTTTCTTTACATGCCCACCAAGTGTTTGACAAAATGCTTGGTTGGGTTTTTACTTAATTTTTCTCACTCTTGGTAGGGAATTTGGGTGTTTGGCTGAACTTGAGTGGTGGATGTCCATTCCACATTGTGTGAGGGTTGTTAATTAATTTGGTTTCCCTTGACTCTAAGTGACCCACTAGTTTTGACTTAGGACTTAAGGATTGAAATTAATTATGCTTAGTTGACTTATCCTCAATGTAGGGTTGATTAATTGGGATTAATTCACACACAATTACCATGTTTATGGTCCACAACTAGGAGAGGGATCCTTAATTACCCACTTTTTGCCAAGAGACCTTCTTAGCATTTAATCCCCTTTTCTTGTTTTAATTGCTTTGACTCTTAATTTCTTGCATGCTAAGTTACCTTTTTGCACTTTAATTTCTTTCCATTTACATTGCTTGCTCTCTCTTGCATTCACAACCCCCAATTCCCTCATAGCCAATAACATGACATTTCATTGTAATTCCTAGGGAAGACGACCCGAGGTTGATTTACTCTTGATCTCGGTTTATATCTTGTATTGAATTTATTATTTGATTGATGTTCATTTGTTGGGTTTGGACTATACTTGCAACGGACAAATTCTACTTTTAGTGTGAAAATCCAAACCCGTGCATTTGGGCTTTGTCAGGCATCTTGGTGCTTTTGCATCGCCTTGATTAATTCCTCTTCTTGTTCTTGACTAAGGGCAGAATTGATGATCACTGGGTAACTTCCATCACTTCCAAAGTATGCATACGTGAGAGTAGGAGGCAGTGCTTTCAGCTCCAGTTTGGGTGCTTCTTTATCCTTTTTTCTCTTCTCCAATGTGCTTGGAATAGACACTTCAGCTGAGTTGCCATCAGGAACTTCAATATTTAACATGGAATCACCCTCTGTCAATCCTTTAAGTGCTTCTTCAAAGGTCTCTTGCACCACAGTTTCCACTGCATCTAGCCTCATACACTCTCCTAGTGATTCTGGTGGATAGCTCGTGGCCTTGAATACATTGAATACCATTTTCTCATCATGTAGCCTAAGGGTAAGTTCACCCTTTTGGACATCAATGATGGCTCCAGCAGTAGCTAAAAATGGCCTCCCAAAAATTATTGAAGCCTTAGCTTCTTCCTCCATATCCAATACCACAAAGTCAGCAGGGAAGATAAAGTCTCCCACTTTCACTAACAAGTCCTCTACTATTCCATGAGGGAATTTGAATGACCGATCTGCTAATTGGAGGGCCATTCTTGGTGGTTTGGCTTCCTCAATCTTCATTCTTTTCATCATTGTTAAGGACATCAAATTTATACTACCTCCCAAGTCACATAAGGCTTTTTCAACTATTATTTCCCCTATGATGCAGAGAATTTGGAAGCTTCCTGGGTCCTTCAATTTTTGAGGCAGCTTGTGTTGGATGATAGCACTATATTTCTCAGTTAATACCACAGTTTCATCATTCCTCCAGCTTCTCTTCTTGGTCATCAATTCCTTCAGAAACTTAGCATAGAGTGGCATTTGTTCTAGTGCTTCTGCAAAGGGGATGTTGATCTGAAGTTTCTTGAAAATATCCAAAATTTGGAGAATTAGCTGTCCTTTGCATTCTTTATTAGGCGCTGAGGGTAAGGAACCTTTGGGACATATGGCCTTAGAACTTCTTTCTCTTCTGATGGGTTGGGAGCAAGTTTGTGCTTCTTCCTTGGCGTTTGAACTGCCCTCTTCCTTCTCTTCTTGAGTCTCCCTTGGAGTCTCTTTCAATTCCTTTCTGCTTCTGAGGGTAATAGCCTTACATTCCTCTTTTGAAATTGTCATGGTGGCATTACCTGAACTGTGGCCAGGAACTTGCTTGGACAAGTATCCAATTTGTGCTTCAAGTTTCTAAGTGGCAGCATCTTGATTTTGCAAATTGGATATTACTTCCTCTTGGAATTTCTTCATGTCTTTAAACTCCTTGCAAAGGTTTGCAATCATAGCTTTCATTTTGGCCATTTTGTCCTCATCATGTGGTGATGATTGGTTGGAATTGGGATGTTGAGAGTGGTTGTTGTAGCCTTGGTATGGTGGTTGTGAATAGGTGTTTTGTGTGGTCTGATATGGTCTTTGGTTGGAGTTTTGGTGATTGGAGTTGTTATACTGGTTTGGATTATGAGTTCTGTGGTCTTGGCCTTGGCTTTGTTGGTTCCCCCACCCAAAGTTTGGGTGGTTCCTCCATCCAGAGTTGTAAGTTTTAGAATATGGATCATTAGCTTGCCTAGACGAATTTCCAAGGTAATTAGCTTCCTCCCAGTTAACTCCTTCTTCTGTCTCCAACTCTTCTAGGGGTGATGGTTGAGTGTGGATAGCCGCAACCTGATTCTTCTCCATTTTCTTGGTCAATTCAGCCAGTTGCTTGGTGTTCATCTTGTTCTAGGCCAGGATTGCATCCATATGGTTTAACCCCAAGACTCCCTTGTTGTTGCTTCTGTCTGAGGCATAAAAATACTCATTGTCAGCCACTGTCCCTATAACATCAATGGCTTCTTTAATGGACTTCTTGTTTAGTGATGAGCGGATAATTTATACGCTTTTTGGCATTGTTTTTAGGTATTTTTCAGTATGTTTTAATTACTTTTTAGTATATTTTTATTAGTTTTTATTCAAAATTCACATTTCTGGACTTTACTATGAGTTTGTGTATTTTTCTATAATTTCAGATATTTTCTGGCTGAAATTGAGGGACTTGAGCAAAAATCTGATTCAGAGGCTGAAAAAGGACTGCAGATGTTGTTGGATTCTGATCTCCCTACACTCGAAATGGATTTTCTGGAGCTACCGAAACTCAATTGGCACGCTCTCAATTGTGTTCGAAAGTAGACATCCTGGGCTTTCCAGCAATATATAATAGTCCATACTTTGCCCGGGTTTTGACGACGCAAACTGGCGTTCAAACGCCAACTTTTTGCCCTATTCTGAAGTTAAACGCCAGAAACAGGTTACAAACCAGAGTTAAACGCCACAAACAAGCTGCAACCTGGCGTTTAACTCCAAGAGAAGTTTCTACACGTGTAAAGCTCAACGCTCAGTCCAAGCACACACCAAGTGGGCCCCAGAAATAGAATTCTGCATCATTTACTTATCTCTGTAAACCCTAGTAACTAGTTTAGTATAAATAGGACTTTTTACTATTGTATTCAAGGTCTTGGTCATTCTGGTTCCCCCTCTAGGGCCGAAGCCAATGAACATCATTATCGCTTATGTATTTTCAACGGTGGAGTTTCTACACCCCATAGATTAAGGTGTGGAGCTCTGCTGTTCTTCATGAATTAATGCAAAGTACTATTGTTTTTCTATTCAATTCAAGCTTATTCTTATTCTAAGATATTCATTCGCACCCAAGAACATGATGAATGTGATGATTATGTAACACTCATCATCATTCTTACCTATGAACGCGTGCTTGACAACCACTTCCATTCTACATGGAAACGAGCTTGAGTGTGTATCTCTTAGCCTCCATTCCGAAAGATCGGAGTCTTCATGGTATAAGCTAGAATCAATTGGCAGCATTCTTGAGATCCAGAAAGTCTAAACCTTGTCTGTGGTATTCCGAGTAGGATCTGGGATGGGATGACTGTGACGAGCTTCAAACTCGCGAGTGTTGGGCGTAGTGACAAACGCAAAAGGATCAATGGATCCTATTCCAACATGGGTGAGAACCGACGGATCATTAGTCGTGCGGTGACAGCGTATTTGGACCATTTTTATTGAGAGGACGAATGGTAGCCATTGACAGCGGTGATCCCCCAACATACAGCTTGCCATGAAAAGGAGTATGAATGATTGGATGAAAGCAATAGGAAAGCAGAGGTTCAGAAGCAACAAGCATCTTCACACGCTTATCTGAAATCCCACCAATGAATTACATAAGTATCTCTATCTTATTTTCTGTTTTAATTATATTTTAATTATCAATCCCATAACCATTTGAATCTGCCTGACTGAGATTCACAAGATGACCATAGCATGCTTCAAGCTGACAATCTCCGTGGGATCGACCCTTACTCACGTAAGGTTTATTACTTAGACGACCCAGTGCACTTACTGGTTAGTTGTGCGGAATTGTGAAAAGGAGTTGAGATTAAAATCGTGCGTACCAAGTTTTTGGTGCCGTTGAGATCACAATTTCGTGCACCAAGTTTTTGGCGCCGTTGTCGGGGATTGTTTGAGTTTAGACAACTGACGGTTCATCTTGTTGCTCAGATTAGGTAATTTTATTTTAATTTTAAGCTTTTTTTATTAATTTTATTTTCAAAAAATTTTCAAAAAAATAAATTATTCTATGACTTCAGAATTTTTAAGAATGAATTCTAGAGTTTCATGATGATTTGTTGAAGTCTGGCTGGCTGTGAAGCCATGTCTAATCTTTTGGACCGAGGTTTCAACTTACCATCACAAGAGCTTGTTGATTTCAATCAATCTTGCTGTTGAATGTAATGATATGCTAAAGCTTGGCTGGCCATTGGCCATGTCTAGTGTTTTGGACCGGAGCTTTCACTGAAAGCTTGACTGGCTAGTAAGCCATGTCTAATTCCTGGACCGGAGTTTTAGGCTAACATTGCATGATTCCTGGAATTCTTATTAAAATTTTTGAATTTCCTTTTTTTTTCCAAACAATTTTCGAAAAATACAAAAAAATTAATAAAACCATAAAAACAAAAAATTTTGTGTTTCTTGTTTGAGTAGAGTGTCAAATTTTAAGTTTGGTGTCAATTGCATGTCTTTAATTTATCTTAAAAAAAATTTTGAAGAACACATGCATTGAGTTTTGTTCTTCATAATCTTCAAGTTGTTCTTGATGATTTTCCTTATTTGATCTTTGTATTTTCTTGTTTTGTGTCTTTTCTTATTTTTCATATGCATTTTCAATTTGTTTGGTGTCTTGCATGTGTTTCTTTTCTTAAAAATTTTCAAAAACATGTTCTTGATGTTCATCTTGACATTCAAAGTGTTCTTGGTGTTCATCTTGATTCAAGGTGTTCTTGCATATTTTTCTTGTTTTGATTCATAATCCTTATGTCATGTGACATTTTTGTGTTTTTCTCTTTCCTCATAAAAATTCAAAAATCAAAAATAATATCTTTCTCTTATTTACTCAAAAATTTCAAAAATTTGGTTTGACTTAGTCAAAAAAATTTTAAAATTTAGTTGTTTCTTATTAGTCAGGTCAAAATTTTCAATTTAAAAATCATATCTTTTCAAAACTTTTTCAAAAATCAAATCTTTTTCATTCTCTTTTAATATTTTCAAAAATTTTTAAAATTGATTTTCAAAATCTTTTTCTTAATTTTATTCCATATTTTCAAAAACTTTACTAACAATTAATGTGATTGATTCAAAGATTTTAAGTTTGTTACTTGCCTATTAAGAAAGGTTCAATCTTTAAATTCTAGAATCATATCTTTTAGTTTCTTGTTAGTCAAGTAATTGACTTTAATTTCAAAATCAAATCTTTTTAAATTTCTTTTTCAAATCTTTTTCAAAATGATTTTCAATCACATCTTTTTCAAAACTAATTTCAAAATATTTTCTAACTTCTTATCTTTTCAAAATTTGATTTTCAAATCTTTTTCAATTAACCACTTGACTTTTTGTTTGATTTTAAAAGTTTTCTATTTCAATCATATCTTTTCTCTAAAATTTGAAAACTGAATAAATTAGTTACTATTTCTTATCTTTTTCAAATTTTATTTTGTTTCTTTTTTTAATTTTCGAATACTAACTAATATTTAAAATAAAAACAAAAATATTTTCCTTTTATTTTTAATTTAAATTCGAATTCAATCTCCCTCTCTCATCTCTTTCTATTTATTTATTTAATCTACTAACACTCCTATTCTTCTCTGTGTTCGAATTTTTCTCTTCTCCTTCTTCTATTCTTCTCTTCTTCTACTCACATAAAGGAATCTCTATACTATGACATAGAGGATTCCTCTTCTTTTCTGTTCTCTTCTTTTTCATATGAGTAGGAACAAGGATAAGAACATTCTTGTTGAAGCTGATCCTGAACCTGAAAGAACTCTGAAGAGGAAGCTAAGGGAAGCTAAGGCACAACCCTCTAGAGAGGACCTGACATAAATTTTCGAAAAAGAAGGAGACATGGCCGAACCTAATAACAATGGTGAAGATGCAAGGAAGATGCTTGGTGACTTTATTGCACCCTCTTCCAACTTCTATGGAAGAAGCATCTCAATTCTTGCAATTGGAGCAAACAACTTTGAGCTTAAACCTCAATTAGTTTCTCTGATGCAGCAGAATTGCAAGTATCATGGACTTCCAATGGAATATCCTCATCAGTTTTTAGCTGAATTCTTGCAAATCTGTGACACTGTCAAGACCAATAGAGTTGATCCCGAGGTCTACATGCTTATGCTTTTCCCTTTTGCTGTAAGAGACAGAGCTAGAACATGGTTGGATTCACAACCTAAGGAAAGCCTGAACTCTTGGGATAAGCTGGTCAGTGCTTTCCTGGCCAAATTCTTTCCTCCTCAAAAGATGAGCAAGCTTAGAGTGAAAATCCAAACCTTTAGACAAAAGGAAGGAGAGTCCCTCTATGAAGCTTGCGAAAGATATAAGCAACTGATCAAAAGGTGTCCGTCTAACATGCTTCCAGAATGGAGCATCATATGTATATTCTATGATGGTCTGTTTGTGTTATCAAAAATGTCATTGGACCATTCTGCAGGAGGATCTCTTCATCTGAAAACCCCTGTAGAAGCTCAGAAACTCATTGAAATTGTTACAAAAAACCAGTTCATGTACACCTCTGAGAGGAATCCTGTGAACAATGGGACGCCTCAGAAGAAGGGAGTTCTTGAAATTGATACTCTGAATGCCATATTGGCTCAGAACAAAATATTGACTCAGCAAGTCAATATGATTTCTTAGAGTCTAAATGGATTGTAAGCTGCATCCAACAGTACTAAAGAAGCATTTTCTGAAGAAGACGCTTATGATCCTAAGAACCCTGCAATGGCAGAGGTGAATTACATGGGAGAACCCTATGGAAACACCTATAATCCTTCATGGAGAAATCATCCAAATTTCTCATGGAAGGACCAACAGAAGCCTCAACAAGGCTTCAATAATAATGGTGGGAGAAATAGGTTTAGCAATAGCAAGCCTTTTCCATCATCTTCTCAGTAACAGACAGAGAATTCTGAACAGAGTCATTCTGGCCTGGCAACCATAATCTCTGATCTATCCAAGACCACACTAAGTTTCATGAATGAAACAGGGTCCTCCATTAGAAATTTGGAGGCACAGGTGGGTCAGCTAAGTAAGAAGATTACTGAAACTCCTCCAAATACTCTCCCAAGCAATACAGAAGAAAATCACAAGAGAGGGTGCAAGGCCATAACCATGACCAACATGGCCGAACCTGGAGAGAGTGAGGAGGACGTGAGTCCCAGTGAGAAAAGCCTCGTGGGACGTCCTCTGGACAGAAAGAAGTTTCCCTTTGAGGAACCAAAGGAATCTGAGGCTCATACAGAGACCATAGAGATTCCATTGAACTTCCTTCTGCCATTCATGAGCTCTGATGAATATTCTTCCTCTGAAGAGGATGAAGACATTACTGAAGAGTAAGTTGCTAAGTATCTAGGAGCAATCATGAAGCTGAATGCCAAGGTATTTGGTAATGAGACTTGGGAGGATGAACCCCCTTGCTCACCAATAAACTGAGTGCATTAATGAGGCAAACATTACCTCAGAAGAAACCGGATCCCGAAAAATTCTTCATACCTTGTACCATAGGCACCATGACCTTTGAGAAGGCTCTGTGTGACCTGGGGTCAGGGATAAACCTCATGCCACTCTCTATAATGGAGAAACTGGGAATCTTTGAGGTACAAGCTGCAAGAATCTCACTAAAGATGGCAGACAAATCAATGAAATAGGCTTATGGACTAGTAGAGGACGTGCTAGTAAAGGTTGAAGGCCTTTACATCCCTGCTGATTTTATAATCCTAGACACTGGGAAGGATGAGGATGAATCCATCATCCTTGGCAGACCCTTCCTAGCCATAGCAAGAGCTGTGATTGATGTTGACAGAGGAGAGTTGGTCCTTCAGTTCAATGAGGACTACCTTGTATTCAAGACTCAAGGTTCTCCTTCTGTAATCATGGAGAGGAAGCATGAAAAGCTTCTCTCAATACAGAGTCAAAAAAAAAACCCCACATTCAAACTCTAAGTTTGGTGTTGGGAGGCCACAACCAAACTCTAAGTTTGGTGTTGAGAGGCCCCAACCCTGCTCTGATTATCTGTGAGGCTCCATGAGAGCTCACTGTCAAGCTATTGACATTAAAGAAGCACTTATTGGGAGGCAACCCAATGTTATTTAATTATATCTATTTATTTTCCATTGCTATTTTATGTTTTCTTTAGGTTGATGATCATGTGAAGCCACAAAAATAACTAAAAAATAAAAAACTGAATTAAAAATAGCATTAAAAATAGCTCACCCTGGAGGAAGAGCTTACTAGCGTTTAAACGCCAGTAAGAGTAGCAGAATGGGCGTTAAACGCCCAGTCTGGCACCATTCTGGGCGTTTAACGCCAGAAACAGGCACCAGACTGGCATTTAACGCCAGAACAGAGCACCAAGTTGGCGTTAAACGCCAAGAAAGGGAGAAAAGCTGGCGTTTAACGCCAGAAACAAGCAGCAGTCTGGCGTTAAACGCCGGGATTGCACTCTAAGGGCGTTTACATGCCTAAATAGAGCAGGGATGATAAGTCCTTGACCCCTCAGGATCTGTGGACCCCACAGGATCTCCACCTACCCCACCTCTCTCTCTCTCTCCCACCTTTTCATAACACTCTTTCCCAAATACCCTTCACCAATCACCTCTATCACCCTTACCTATCACCTCTCACTACAAGAAAACATGTCTATTGCCACGCTTTTAAAGCGTGGCGAAAACCTGAAAAAAGCGTGGCGATAGCTTTTCGCCACGCTTTTTGAGCTACCGTCACGCTTTTGAAAGGGTGGCGTCTGAAAGGGTGGCAGTTGCTCTATCGCCACGCTTTTGGTGTCCTATCGCCACACTTTTTCTTTTGCCGCGCTTTTTACAACTGGCCACCCGTTAAAGCGTGGCCGTATGTGGGAGATATGGCCACGCTTTAAAAGCGTGGCGATAGGGAGAGATACGGCCACGCTTTTAAAGCGTGGCGATAGCGAGAGATACGGCCACGCTTTTAAAGCGTGGCGATAACGAGAGATACGGCCACGCTTTAAAAGCGTGGCGAAAGCCTTGTTAAATTAAAAAAAAAATTCTTTTCCTTACTTGATCTTCATTAGTACACAATATAAATTTTCAATCCTTTTTTATTACCAAACCTACAAATATAGTATGCAATTTTTATTACAAGACAAATCAAACAATAGTTAGTGACATATATAATTTACTATAATTGTTTAATACATTAAAAAATTAATACTTAAATACATTAAAAAACTAACATATCAAATTACACTAATAGAGATGATCATCAACCTAAATACTCAGTAAAATATTCGAATCAACCTAAAACTACTCCACTTTATGCATTAAGCGTTCAAGTTATCCATTCCAATACTATCCTGCAGCAAAATATCAAGAATTCATCATCATTATGCTAATAGGAATAAAAATAAACTTGGTCAGCTTAACACAAACTTCTGGATTATTACATTATGCAATTAGTATAGTAATTAAGTAATTAAAATTTGTACTAGGAATTTATGATTCTCCTCAAGCACCGACGAGAAATTGGTACAAAAATTTTCATTTAGGTCCAAATTCCCCTCCGCAACAAAGCACTTGCATGAATTTTTCCCTATCTAAAAGAAGCTTCATTGCAAAGTCAAACAAAGACACTTCTTCAACAAATACGCAGATACAAGATCCTCACAAAGTCAAAATAGTATATCTAATAGTACTATAGTAGAGAAATAGAGAAGACTTAGATTACCAGCTCAACTAATGACACTTGTGCCCTTGGAGGAGCAATAGATATTTACTCCAAAAGTCAATTGAAAGTGTAGATGAGAAACAAACCTGCTTTAAGAAAACATGAAGTTGAGATGTGAATCAGGATCAACAGTAATCTCAAAGGAGGAATAAAGATATTGTTAAGCATGTTCTGGAATGAGGTAACAATTCCCATTTCTTTGTACACATTGTACAACCTTGGAAGCTGCAAGACAGATTTTATAACAAATATAAAAATAGACAAATGATAACATTACAATCAGTGTGCAAATTAAGCCAGAAAATATTTTACTCAAACTCATAATCTAAATAAGAAAACAGTAAAAAAACATGAAAAAAATTATGATATGGAGCTGAAAGCTATGATATTGAAAATGAGCAAATCAGACGGTATGAATTAATGCATGAAAACTAAGTGAAACTAAAAACAAATCCTCATTATAAATTGTGATAATAAAACTGATCTGTGATTTAAGCAAATAAAAAAGCTAGAAATACCCGAATTAACCAAACAATATTCTCACTGTACAGATCATTATTCACTATCCAACTAGCTAATTGGTCCCATTCAACAGAAGCAATTGTTTATTAAACAGCAGCAGTAAATATCATGTTTTCCAGGTTCAAGCAAGCAGCAAACAGAATTCATATGACTTAACCAGTTCCACAAACTAAAATCATTGCAGTTCATATAATATGGACCAAGCAACAAGCAGAGCAGCACTCAGCAACAACAAACCAAGAAAAATTAATGAAACAGTAACACTTTCATAGCATCTATTTTGAACAATGAAAAAAATACAATAAACAGCAATCACAAGTCCAGAATTCAACACCAAAACAGTATAATAAACAAGTTCATCCAGGGCAACATTCAGAGGAAACACAAATTCATTCTGAACAGCAGCAGTAAACAAAACAAAACCTACATCCACTAACCAGTCCAGATTCTCTAACCACCTAATTCAACTAAACTAAATTAGTTGAACTAAATAAGCTAAACAGAATGAGCTAAACCAAATTAATCAAACAGAAATATTGGTGAGAGCATGATCAATCAATTATTGGTAAGAGCATGGAAACAATAGAGTGCAGTATTACACAAACTACACCATAAATTACATATGAGCTACACCATAATATGATACTCTATCAAACAAAAGGCCGTCCAGCAACCAGATCAGAAGAAAAATTAGATCAGACAATAAGGTCGGCGAACAGTCAAGACAACAAGAAAAATGAAAAATAAACACACAAGCTATGCACATTAAATAAAATCAGTCAAGTTCAACCAGATCTTAGATTTCCACAGTAGAAGATCAGAATCAGAGTTATCAGCATGCTATATACAGTTAAACATAGCACAATTCCTAGATCTACTAGGTCTCTTCATAGCAATAAGTGCTAAATACAAAAAGAGAAGTTGAAATTAAATGAGTAAACATAATACATATAGTAGTAGTGGTAAGAGTTGCCTATAGACTATAGGGTTCCCTCCAATCTATATTTCCTTATTTAATTGCCATGTTACTACTATAAAATTGTACATATACAATATGAAAATAATCCATATAGGTAGCAGGTCCCCTATTCTAAATGCTTGTTCTTTATAAACTAACAAATATTTAATTTAACCTTACCATCCTTTACTCTGAGTAAAACCAAACAGAATGTTGTTATCAATATCATGGTCCAATCCAGAAAAGAAAAATAAAAAGGAACAAATATATGTTATGTAAGGATAAGAAACACTTAAAAATATAAAATTGAAGGTGCTACTTTATTCATAGCTGCCATTGCCTTATTAGCTCCTTGCATACCAACAGCAACATTCAGAGGAAAGACAAATTCATTTCGAACAGTAGCAGTAAACAAGACAAAACCTACATTCACTAACCAGTCCAGATTCTCTAATTAACCACCTAATTCAACAAAACTAAATTAGTTGAACTAAACAAGCTAAACAGAATGAGCTAAACCAGATTAATCAAACAGAAATAAAATCAAATGAGATGAAAGGGGAACCTGGGAAGCAGGGAATTGGAACAGGGGAAGGGAAGGGAAAGATTGATGATGATCAGTGAATGGCTGGATCAACACGGTGGCGGCCTAGTGGTGGCGCTGGGGTAGCGGCAGTGGCGGAGGGTGGGTGCACAGTAAAACAGGGTCTAGTAGTGGCTCTTAACAGAATCTTGGACAAGTGCCCCGAGAGTGCCATGCTGAAAAATAATAAAGGTAACTAATTAGTTCAAATAAACGACATCATATCAAGTATTGATAAGTAAGACGATTGTATGATTATCTTAAAATTCATTTACGAAGTCACAGTCCAACAATAGAAATGACATCATATAAAGTCAGTAACTTAAAACCTCTTCAGGGGAAAGCTAATAATAAAGAAGGCCATTAGTGGTGAAAATGTGGAACTTATTGATATAATCAAGTTTCAAATTTTCCATCGGAAACTTTTCAGGCAATGAAAGAGATGGAATTCTAAATAGAAGGCATCAACCAAAAGAGCACAAGAGAAATACATAAGATTATTCTACAACTAATCACTTTCCATTGAATTTTTTGTACAAACACAACCAGACTAATTATTTGTCATCAATTACTGTATCCTTATAAGATCTACATAATTACCATTTTGTGTGATTTAACCCGCATTGTAATCAGTTATCTATTATCATTAATCCCCAAATATTTTTTAGGCGAAAGGCAAAAAACAGTGAGAATAAATGGAATACCAAAACCAGCAAGAAAACACACTATTTTTTTCCGTTTTTAGCCCAAACTAAAACAATGCTCAAGTCATAAACAGCAGGCAAACACACAATTCCAATTGCTTCTAGTGAAACATCCTTGTTCTTGTAAGTTTTGATTATCATATTCCATTTGTACCATCATTTTCCTTTTGTATTTCGTTCTAGTCAACTTCTATAATTCTATTTATCAGCATAAAATATGGTTTTGACTTCAATCATCACTCTTTATTTTGTTTGCATAATTTTGTTCTAAACTTTATAGCTAGGGCTAGAAAATGAAATTAAAATAGCCACAAAGTGTTGTTATGTACTGTTCTGTTTATTGTTTAGGTCATTCACAACTGCACAAGGAAGAAGATAGATTTTACTCTTTCTGACACCAACACAAGTAAATTAAAGAAGCCTTGTGTCTCACGTGGCTGAGACATTTCATTCATCATCATCATCATTCATCATATAGTAGGAAAAAGTTCATGGAATCCATTATTATCCGTGAACAACATATATTAATAGTCAACAAAAGATGTGGAAAATCTTAGGAGAATATAGTGAACAGAGTGCACCTTTGTGGCTTTGTCATTCCAGAAAAAAACCACGTACGTCCACAGCATCGCAAGCAATGCGTGTTGAGCATTATCAAGCAACCAAGAAGGAACATGCGATCAGAGAGAACGAATCAGGAGAAAATGAAAATGGAAAAGGGAAAGGGAAAGCCCTAAAAGTAAAAACAACGAAAAAAATCGAGAAAATAAAAAGAGGAAAATTGATCAAACCTTTGGAATCGGAGGGCTTGGAGGAGAAGAGATCGCCAAGGAGATTGACCTTGCCGTCGCCCATGTTTGGTGGAGCTCGAAGGTGAATAGAGAGATCCAGACAGATTCGAACAAGAACAAGAAAGAGAAAAAGAGTATGAAGACGAAGATGAAGATTAACAAGATGAAGAAGAAGTGGTTTCAAGTGACGAAGAGTGACGAAGGGGAAGGGCGAAGGGCGAAGGGCAAAGGACGAAGGGAATGGAAGGAGGCGAGGAGCTCTTCCAGGCGAGTGGTTTCGAAGGTGAAAGAGAGATTAGGGTTAGTGTCAATGGGTTGGGGACCGGGTTGGGGGCCGGGTTAGGGCCAATGAGTTGGAGCCCCTCTCGCCACGCTTTTAAAACGACAATGTTGCTCTCTACGGCCACACTTTTCAAGCGTGGTAGAAAAGAACCTTTTGGCCATGCTTTTAAAGCGTGCCAAAAGAGTACCAGGATATAGCCACGTTTTGTAAGCGTGGCCGTAATGAAACCCTGTCGCCACGCTTTCAAAATGTCCTTGTTGAAAAAATCTAGCCGTTTCTCTAATCAATTGCCACCCTTACAAAAGCGTGGCCGTTGATCTTTTTCGCCACGCTTTTGAAGCGTGGCAAAAAAAAGTGGCGAAATCTCTAATCTATCACCACCCTCATAAAAGTGTGGCCATAGACCACTTTTGGCCACACTTTTGAAGCGTGGCAAGAAAAAAGCGTGGCCACAGCCCTTTTTTTTGTAGGGTCTTCACCACTCACATCCATCCACTCTTCCCCAAAAACCCCACCTACCTCCAAATTCAAAATCCTTTCCCTCCCAAAATCCAACCCTAATACACGAAACCTAACCCTCCCCCCACCCCTATATAAACCCCTCACCACTCCTTCATTTTCACACATTACAACCACTACTTCCACCCCTTGGCCGAACCACATATCTCCGTCTATCTCCTCTATTTTCTTCTTCTTCTCCTACTTTCTTTCTTTTTTTGCTCGAGGACGAGCAAACCTTTTAATTTTGGTGTGGTAAAAGCATTGCTTTTTGTTTTTTCATAACCATTAATGGCACCTAAGGCCAGAGAAACCTCAAGAAAGAGGAAAGGGAAGGTAATTGCTTCCACCTCTGAGCCATGGGAGATGGAAAGATTCATCTCAAAGGTCCATCAAGACCACTTCTATGAAGTTGTGGCAAAAAAAAAGGTGATTCCTGAGGTCCCTTTTAAGCTCAAAAAGGGCAAAAATCTGGAGATCTGACAAGAGATTAAAAGAAGAGGATGGGAAGTACTCTCCAATCCTATTCAACAAGTCAGAATCTTAATGGTTCAAGAGTTCTATGCAAACGCATGGATCACTAGGAACCATGATCAAAGTATGAACCCAAACCCAAAGAATTGGCTTACAATGGTTCGGGGGAAATACTTAGATTTCAGTCCGGAAAATGTAAGGTTGGCGTTCAACTTACCAATGATGCAAGAAAACGCATGCCCCTACACTAGAATGGTCAACCTTGATCAAAGGTTGGACCAAGTCCTCATGGACATATGTGTGAAAGGAGCTCAATGGAAAAGAGACTCAAGAGGCACGCCGGTTCAACTGAGAAGACCGGACCTTAAGCCTGTGGCTAGAGGATGGTTGGAGTTCATCCAACGCTCTATCATTCCTACTAGCAACCGATCCAAGGTAACTATGGATCGGGCTATCATGATCCATAGTATCATGATTGGGGAGGAAGTGGAAGTTCATGAGATTATACCTCAAGAACTCTACAAGGTGGCTGACAAGTCCTCCACTTTGGCAAGGTTAGCTTTTCCTCACCTTATTTGTCACCTCTGCAATTTGGATGGGATTGTCATAGAGGGAGACATCCTCATTGAAGAGGACAAGCCCATCACTAAGAAAAGGATGGAGCAAACAAGAGAGTCCACTCATGGACCTCAACAAGAGCATGAGAAAATTCCTCATCATGAAGTCCCTGAGATGCCTCAAGGGATGCACTTTCTTCCACAAAACTATTGGAAGCAAATTAAGTTCCAACATGGGACAACTAAGGGTGGAGCACCAAGAGCACTTCATCATTCTCCATAAAATTAGAGAAGATCAAAGAGCTATGAAGGAGAAGCAACAAAGGCAAGGAAGAGACATAGAGGAGCTCAAGAGCACCATTGGTTCTTCAAGAGGAAGAAGACACCACCCTCACTAAGGTGGACCCGTTCCTTAATCTCCTTGTTCTTATTTTTCTATTTTTCAGTTTTTGAGCCTTATGTTTTATTTATGTTTGTGTCTTTACTACATGATCATTAGTGTCTAGTGTCTATGCCTTAAAGCTATGAATGTCCTATGAATCCATCACCTTTCTAAAATAAAAAATGTTCTAAAAGCAAAAGAACAAGAAGTACATGAATTTTGAATTCATCTTTGAAATTAGTTTAATTATATTGATGTGGTGACAATACTTTTTGTTTTCTGAATGAATGCTTGAACAGTGCATATTTTTTATATTATTGTTCATGAATGTTAAAATTGTTGGCTCTTGAAAGAATAATGAAAAAGGAGAAATGTTATTGATAATCTAAAAAATCATAAAATTGATTCTTGAAGAAAGAAAAAGCAGTGAAGAACAAGGCTTGCGAGAAAAAAAAAAAAGAAAAATGGCGAAAATAAAAGAAAAAAAAGAAAGAAAAAGAAAAAGCATGCAGAAAAAGCCAAAAGCTCTTTAAACCAAAAGGCACGAGCAAAAAGCCAGTAACCTTTTAAACTAAAAGGCAAGGATAAAAAGGATCTAAGGCTTTGAGCATCAGTGGATAGGAGGGCCCAAAGGAATAAAATCCTGGCCTAAGCGGCTAAACCAAGCTGTCCCTAACCATGTGCTTGTGGCGTGAAAGTGTCAAGTGAAAAGCTTGAGACTGAGCGGTTAAAGTCATGATCCAAAGCAAAAAAGAGTGTGCTCAATAACTCTGCACACCTCTAATTGGGGACTTTAGCAAAGCTAAGTCACAATCTGAAAAGGATCACCCAGTTATGTGTCTGTGGCATTTATGTATCCGGTGGTAATACTGGAAAACAAAGTGCTTAAGGCCACGGCCAAGACTCAAAAGTAGCTGTGTTCAAGAATCAACATACTAAACTAGGAGAATCAATAACACTATCTGAATTCTGAGTTCCTATAGATGCCAATCATTCTGAACTTCAAAGGATAAAGTGGGATGCCAAAACAGTTCAGAGGCAAAAAAGCTACTAGTCCCGCTCATCTAATTGGAGCTAAGTTTCATTGATAGTTTGGAATTTATAGTATATTCTCTTCTTTTATCCTATTTGATTTTCAGTTGCTTGGGGAAAAGCAACAATTTAAGTTTGGTGTTGTGATGAGCGGATAATTTATACGCTTTTTGGCATTGTTTTTAGGTAGTTTTCAGTATGTTTTAATTACTTTTTAGTATATTTTTATTAGTTTTTATTCAAAATTCACATTTCTGGACTTTACTATGAGTTTGTGTGTTTTTCTGTGATTTCAGGTATTTTCTGGCAGAAATTGAGGGACTTGAGCAAAAATTTGATTCAGAGGCTGAAAAAGGACTGCAGATGCTGTTGGATTCTAACCTCTCTGCACTCAAAATGGATTTTCTGGAGCTACAGAAACCCAATTGGCGTGCTCTAAATTGCGTTGGAAAGTAGACATCCTGGGCTTTCCAGCAATATATAATAGTCTATACTTTGCTCGAGTTTTGACGACACAAACTGGCGTTCAAACGCCAACTTTCTGCCTTATTCTAAAGTTAAACGCCAGAAACAGGTTACAAACCAGAGTTAAACGCCACAAACAGGCTGCAACCTGGCGTTTAACTCCAAGAGAGGTTTCTACACGTGTAAAGCTCAATGCTCAGCCCAAGCACACACCATGTGGGCTCCTGAAGTGGAATTCTGCATCATTTACTTATCTCTGTAAACCCTAGTAACTAGTTTAGTATAAATAGGACTTTTTACTATTGTATGCAAGGTCTTGGTCATTCTGGTTCCCCCTCTGGGGCCGAAGCCAATGAACACCATTATCACTTATGTAATTTCAACGGTGGAGTTTCTACACCCCATAGATTAAGGTGTGGAGCTCTGCTGTTCTTCATGAATTAATGCAAAGTACTATTATTTTTCTATTCAATTCAAGCTTATTCTTATTCTAAGATATTCATTTACACCCAAGAACATGATGAATGTGATGATTATGTGACACTCATCATCATTATTACCTATGAACGCGTGCCTGACAACCACTTCCGTTCTACATGAAAACGAGCTTGAGTGTGTATCTCTTAGCCTCCATTCCGAAAGATTGGAGTCTTCGTGGTATAAGCTAGAATCAATTGGCAGCATTCTTGAGATCTGGAAAGTCTAAACCTTGTCTGTGGTATTCCGAGTAGGATCTGGGATGGGATGACTATGACGAGCTTTAAACTCGCGATTGTTGGGCGTAGCGACAAACGCAAAAGGATCAATGGATCCTATTCCAACATGAGTGAGAACTGACAGATGATTAGCCGTGCGGTGACAGCGCATTTGGACCATTTTCACTGAGAGGACGGATGGTAGCCATTGACAACGGTGATCCCCCAACATACAGCTTGCCATGAAAAGGAGTATGAATGATTGGATGAAAGCAATAGGAAAGTAGAGGTTCAGAAGTAACAAGCATCTTCATACGCTTATCTGAAATCCCACCAATGAAGTACATAAGTATCTCTATCTTATTTTCTATTTTAATTATATTTTAATTATCAATCCCATAACCATTTGAATCTGCCTGACTAAAATTCACAAGATGACCATACCTTGCTTCAAGCCGACAATCTCCGTGGGATCGACTCTTACTCACGTAAGGTTTATTACTTGGACGACCCAGTGCACTTGCTGGTTAGTTGTGCGGAGTTGTGAAAAGGAGTCGAGATTAAAATCGTGCGTACCAAGTTTTTGGCGCCATTGAGATCACAATTTCGTGCACCATTTAGGAAACCTCCAGATGAGTCAGCCTTTTTTGATTCATGATTCAGTCCTTCATAAAAGATATGAATTTGCACCCACTCATTAAACATATCAGGGGGCATTTCCTTGTCAAATACTTGAATCTCTCCCAGGCTTCATAAATAGTCTCACCATTCTGCTGTCTGAATGTCTGCACTATAGTTCTTAGCCTGTTTACTTTTTGTGGAGGGTAGAACCTTGTTAAGAATCTATTCATTACATCTTCCCAGGTTGTCAAGCTTTCCTTGGGAAAGGATTCAAGCCATTTTGATGCTTTGTCCCTCAAAGAAAATGGAAACAGTAGCAATCTACAGGTATCAGGATGAACACCATTAGATTTAACTGTGTCACATATCCTTTGGAATTTAGTGAGATGCTCATTAGGATCTTCTTTGGCGCTTCCTCCAAAAGATAGTTGTTTTGCACAAGAGTTATGAGATGAGGCTTCAATTCGAAATTATTACCATGGATAGTTGGCTTTTGAATACTGCTACCACAGTTTCCTGGGTTTGGATTGATGTATGATCCCAAAACTCTCCTCTCTTGTCCAGCAGGGTTGGCTCCACCTCTTCTAGCGTGATTGTTTACCTCTCCTTCATGATGGTTTTCCATATCATCCTCCATAGTTATATCGAAGTCTTCCTCCTCTTCTCCTGCACCGACATCCCTCTTTCCTCTTACTTCCCTCCTTAATCTCAGGAAGGTTCTTTCCGGTTCACTGTCAAAAGAGGTTGAAACCTCTCTTCTACCTGTCATACAAGTAGCACAACAAGCAGTAACCAGCAAGTGAAGAATTTTACAATTAATGAAAAAGAGTGGTTAGAGCAATTGAGGTAATTAATCAAACAGTTAATGAGTTAGTGGGTTTTTGCTGGAAAGTAAAGAAGTAAGAGAAATTAAAGAGAAATAGCTAAAAATTACAGAGAACAAAAATGAACAACTGAAATTAAAATTCAATAAATCAAACGAAAAGAAAAGTGCTCAATCAAGTTATCCTCCAATTTAGTAATTGTCAATACAAAACCAATCCCCGGCAACGGCGCCATAAACTTGTTTCACTCAAAAACCGTCTCTCAACAATTTTCTACCGGCAAGTGCACCGGATTGTCATCAAGCAAAAACTCACTGTAGAGTGAGGTTGAATCTCACAGGGATTGGTTGGTTGATCAATGTTAATTGGAAAATTGTGCTAGTTGAGCGAGATCAGATTTAGTTGAGAATTGCAGAAAGTAAAATTGGCGGGAAACTTAAATTGCAAGAAATTAAAGAAACAGAAATTAAATTGTAGAATATAAGGAACAGAAGCTTAAATTGCAAGAAATTAAATGGAAATGGAGAATTAGCATGAAATTAAAGAGCAGAAAGTAAATAGAATGGATAGATCAGAGTGGGGGATTCATTGGGTTTCGAAGATGTATAATTCTTCGGATCAAATTCATTTTCACCTCTTTCGCAATCAATGCATTCATTAATCTCCTTGGCAATCTTAAGTAATTGGATCCCAATTCCTTGGCTCACCAATCTCTCTAAGCATGAACAATCGCCCAATTCCTTGATTTAAGTGCTCATTGGAAGAGATAAAGTTTGGTCACTGATTATACCACACAAATTCATAGATCAAAGTATTGGTAGGATTACATGTCACTATATCCATCCAAACCCCAATCTAATCCAATGTGAGAAAGCATTTCTAGCATAATCTCCTCATTCCTCTTCCAAGGTTCCGAGGAGATCCAATTATGAATAACTTCTTTCCCAAGATAACTATCCAATTGGATGAAGAACGAAAGCTTTCTAGCAAAATCAAGAGAAAAGAAAGAAGAAGATGAATAAAAACTACTATTGATCCATTGAATTACACAGAGCTCCCTAACCCAATGAAAGGGGTTTAGTTGTTCATAGCTCTCAAAATGAAAAATGGAATTGAAAGATACATTCTGAAAATGAAAGAATTGCCGAAAACTAAATTCAACCAAAAGTAAAAGTAATCGAAAAAAGTCCCCTCTAACTTAAATTCTAAGCTATTTATACACATTCTTCCATTGATTTTCAATCTCTGAATTGGGCTTTTGGCCTTGATGGAATTGGGTTGAAAATGGCTCCAATTGGTTTTCCTTGCTGTTGAGAAGAGATCTGTTTGAATTGCAAGTTCTGATGTTTCACATTGGAGTCAACATTTGATGGCCAACGTTGACTCAAATGCCTTTCAGAAAAATCAGATAACTTTGCTGTCATTGGCGTTTGACTCAATGTTGGAGGGCCAACGTTCTGCTTACCCACGCGTACGCGTGCATCACGCGTAAGCGTGAAGTCTGTGATTTTGCTTATTCATGCGTACGCGTGCACCATGCGTGCGCGTGAAGGCTGAGATTTTGCTTATTCACGCGTGCGCGTACACCACGCTTACGTGTGCATTGCCATTTTTCCCCTCCATGCGAACGCGTCACTGACGCGTGCACGTCGATTCACATTTTTTCAATTCCAAATTCTGGGCTTCTCATCGTGGCCGTTGGAGGCAATGTTTGAGGCAATGTTAGACCTCCAACGATCATTTGTTGATGCGTACGTGTGACTCACGCTTGCACGTGGATATAGAATTTTTGCTCTTTCACGCGTATGTGTCATAGACACATACGCATCGCTCAGAATTCATCCAGCTCCAGAATTGAACTTTTTATCACAATGTTGGGGGTAACATTGGCTTGCCAACATGCCCTCAAACGTGAGTACCAGTAAACCATGCAGAGAATTACTCTGCATCTCTTCCAACGTTTGAGCCAACGTTGGTGGTCCAACTTGGCCACCAACGTTGCTTCCTCTTCATCCTTTTCATGCTCCTTCTTCAACTTCCTTGCATGCCTTGCTTCACCTGTCATCAACCAATACATGCATCAAAGCCTTGCTAAAGTCATGAGAATTCTCATCATTCTTAGCACACAAGTAATTATAGCATAATTCTCATGAAATTGCATCAAATTAACTATGGTTGGATGAATCCAGGCATGCATGAATTTTTACCCCAATTTCTTACTTATAACTCAAGAAAGTGCATAAAACCTATTAAAAACAAAGAAAAAAGCTAGTGAAACTAGCCTAAGATGCCCTGGCATCACAACACCCAGGCGGCGTGCCACGCCCAGCATTCTTCCTTGCTCCAGTAGCTGGCGTGCCACGCCCAGCATTCAAGTGGCACACCCGGGTAACTAATGAGAGTTCGCGTGCCACGCTTTCAACCGCAAGTGGCACGCCCAGCATTTTTCCTTGCTCCAGTAGCTGGCATGCCACGCCCAGCATTCAAGTGGCACACCCAGGTGAATAATGAGAGTTGGCGTGCCATGCCTTCGACCTCAAGTGGCACGCCCAGCTTCGCTTGGCTTTCTCTAGTGTTGGTGTGCCACGCCTGGGTCTTCAAGTGGCATGCCCAAGTGAGCATGAGAGCTGGCGTGCCACGCCTTCGACACCAAGTGGCACGCCCAGGTGCTTGGACCTTCAACCTCTTCTCTGGAAACTTGTACTGGCGTGCCACACCTTGATGTTCAAGTGGCACGCCCATCTTAAGATGACTCCTACAAGCTTGGCGTGCCACGCCTGGGTCTTTAAGTGGCACGCCCAAGTGATGGACAAGAACTGGCGTGCCACGCCTTCGATACCAAGTGGCACGCCCAAGTGATTGTTCTCTTCTGGATTGATGAACTGGCGTGCCACGCCCAAGGGTTCAAATGGCACGCCCATGGTGTGTGATGGGCTTGGCGTGCCACGCCCAGCTTGGCGTGTGATAAACCACTATTTTATGATTTATCTTGTGCTCAATTGAGTGGTTTTTATCAAGTCTTTGCTCACTTATTCACATTATTTGCATGGTTTTACAAATCCTTCCTAATTCTGTGATATATGTCAAAACATGTTCCTTAGGCCTTAAAACGGTTAATTTTAATTATCCTTTATTACCATTCGATGCCGTGATCTGTATGTTAAAGTATTTTCAGGCTTTATAGGGCAAGAATGGCTTAGAGGATGGAAAGGAAACATGCAAAAAGTGGAAGGAACAAGAAAAATGAAGTATTTGAGAAACGAGCAGCGACGCGCACGCATGGACGACGCGAACGCATGCCAAGCGCAAAATACAAACGACGCGTATGCGTGACTGATGCTTACGCGTGACAAGAAAAACCGCCAAATGACACACACGCGTGACAGATGCTACATGCAGAAAGTTGCAGAAAATGCCCTCAGCGATTTCTGGGCTCATCTTCGGCCCGAATCCAAGCCCAGAAACACAGAATAGAGGCTGCAGAATGGAGGAATCACAGATATTCATCATCAACATTCATTATTCACAATTTTAGGTTTTAGATGTAGTTTTTAGAGAGAGAGGCTCTCTCCTCTCTCTTAGTTTTTTGGATTTAGGATTTCTCTTAGGTTAGGTTTACTTCTTCCCCATTCCAGGTTCAATGTTCCTTTAATTTAGTTTCTCTTCTACTTTTATTTATTCTAGCATTCTAGTTTATTTATTTCCTTTGTTGCTTACTTTATGCTGCTATTTGATTTATGAATTTTCATGTTTAATTTGAATTTCTTATTTAATGCAATTTGAGGTATTTTCATATTTATGATTTTAATCTAGCTTTTTACATTCTTAGCTTGGTTGAGTACTTGGTGACACTTGAGTTATCAAACTCCTTTGTTGATTGGGAATTAGAATTTTTTAATTAGTTTGGATCCCTCTAAAGCTAGTCTTTTCTTAGGAGTTGACTAGGACTTGAGAAATCCCATTAATCAATCCACTTGACTTTCCTTTATTTAGTAAGGGTTAACTAAGTGGGAGCAATAAACAATTATCATCACAATTGATAAGGATAACTAGGATAGGATTTCCAGTTCTCATACCTTGCCATGAGTTTTTCTAGTTATTAATTTACTTTCTTGCCAATTTATTTCCTTGTTCCCTATTTCAAAAACCCAAAAAGATACTTTTTCCATAACCAATAATAAATCATACTTCCCTGTAATTCCTTGAGAGACGACCCAAGGTTTAAATACTTCGGTTATAAATTTTATTGGGTTTGCTTAAGTGACAACCAAACTTTTGTACGAAAGGATTCTTTGCTGATTTAGAAACTATACTTGCAATGAGAATTTATTTTGTGAATTTCTTTACTAGCAGAAAATCCGTTCGTCAAAATGGCGCTATTGCCGGGGAATTGCAATTGTGTGCCTTATTATTGGTTATTGTAAATATTTGCTTTTTACTTGTTTATTTGTTTTTATTTTTGTTTTTAATTTTTATTAGCTACTATGAATTCTCACCCATGTCGCTTTGAGTTTGGTTCCAATGTTGTTGTAAGGAATGGAAGCTATAACAGGAACATGCATCAAGGTCGAAACAATCAAAGATGGAAGGAGCCACGAGGATTTGATCAACTTTTTCGGCAACAACACCTTCCAAGGTACTGATGATCGGCCTTTTGATGGTCTAGAATTTCACAAATAGAAACTCGTTGCAAGGTATAGTTTCTAAACCAACAATAGTCCTCTCATGCAAAAATTTGTGGTGTTGTCACGATTAACAATCCCCAATGAAAAGTTACCGAAGTATTTGGACTCCGGGTCGTCTCCCTAGGAATCAATGGAGTGCATGTGTATTGGCTATGGAGGGGAAAAAGGGGTTTTGATTGGTTGGTGATCAGACAAGGAATTTAAACGTGCAAGAAAAGTAAATCAAGCAAACAATTTAAAGAAACAATTAAAGAAAAGAGACATTCATGGCATTGAATTGAGGTCATAGGCTCTCTATCCTAGTCATGCAATGATTAATTCGCCTTGTTTAGCTAACTCACACATCGGGAGAATGTCAAACGAAACCAATTAATCATGTTACCATTACAAACAAGAATTTATCTCATTACGTCATCTCCAACAATTAGGGAGAAAGTCTAACGAGACTAGCTAATCCCAATCCAAAAGTCCTAACCAACTTACTAATCAAATTAGTAAAAGATTAGCGTTAATGGAAACGGTACTAGCTAACAACTCTAGATTACCAACATAGGTTGGGTTTCCATGACTCAAGATTGCCTAATTACTCTCTCCAAGCCAAGAATGCTCAAAATCTACTCTAAAGCCCAACCAAGCATTTTGTCAAACACTTAGTGGGTGGTAAAGAAGAGCTTAGTAAAAGTGTAATAAAAGTAATTCTACCAACTATCAATTGCAAGAAATATAAAAACTCACCATTCAATCATCAATGAAAAAAAACATTAACATCAAATTGCATTAAAAGAAATTCAAAGTCAACATGAGTGCATGAATGTAAAAGAGAGCATGAAAGTAAAATTGACATTACAAACTGAGAGCATGAAAGTGTAGAAGCAAGAGATCATAGAAGAATTAAGATAAAAGCAAGGAATTAAACATGGAATTGAAATAACCTAACCTAATCCTAACCTAATCTAGAGAGAAGAGGGAGCTTCTCTCTCTAGAAACTAACCTACATGATGCTATATCTACAACTAATTGCTTCTCCCCTTGCTTGGACTTCAATTCTGCATGAAATACACTCAGAAACAACTTGAAATTGGGCCTGGGCAGCTCAGAAATCGCCCCTAATATTTTGCCATTAAGTGGGCCAAGTAAGAGTATCGGCGCGCGCGCGCGCGTGCGCGTCGCTGGCAAATTCCCAATCTGCGCGGAAGCAGTATGTGCGCGTGCACGTCCTCTGAGAAACCACTTTTGCGCTTGCGCGCCTTGTACGCGTGCGCGTCCATTGGTACATTTCAACTCTTTGTTTCTTCATGCATTCTCCTCTTTGCATGCTTTTCTCCTTATTCCTTCCATCCAATACTTGCCTTATGATCCTGAAATTACTTAACAAACACATCAAGGCATCGAATGGAATTAAGGTGGATCTAAAATCACCAAATTAGGGCCTAAAAAGCATGTTTTTATATTTAAGCACAATTCAAAGGAGAATTATGAAACCATGCTATTTCATTGAATAAATATGGGAAAAGGTGAATAAATCCCCCAAAATAAGCACAAAATAAACCACGAAATCGGGGTTTATCAAATCTCCCCACACTTAAACTAAGCATGTCCTCATGCTAAAAATTGAAAAAGAAGCAAAGGGTATCACATTTATTCAATGCAAACTACTAACTAAATGCAATTTATCTATATGAATGCAATAGCTTAATCAAAACAAGTCAATTTCCAAGAGTACACATGTGAGCACAAGGGTTAAGGCATTAGCAATTAAGCAAACCACAATTGGATTGAATTATTGAAAAATTTAACAAACTTGCAAGAAAAGATGATCATAGGTGGAAACATGTAATTGAGCAATCGAACCCTCACCAGATGTGTATCCGCTCTAGTCACTAAAGTGTATGGGGTTGATTCACTCAATTCTCCCCTAATCATGCTCTCCAAGATTTGTTCTTCATCTAACAATCAACAATTACTTTATGCATGCATACAAATATCATGAGGGCTTTCCCATAGGTTGTAATGGGGCTAGGGTCAAGGCAGGATGCATGTGGTCAAGTGGGCTAGAAATTTGAATCTTTGATTAACTTAAACTTCCCACCTAACCTATGACAACCTATACGATTCTAAACAAACCTAACTACCCATTTTTTCACTTTTTTCACACACTCATTGGTATGCGAAATTGCTACTCAGGTTGTGAATTGTTGTTCGAAATTGATTCCCTGGCAATGGCACCAAAAACGGATGCACAGGACCATGGTCTAAACATATCTTCACAACTTCGCATAACTAACCAGCAAGTGCACTGGGTCGTCCAAGTAATACCTTACGTGAGTAAGGGTCGAATCCCACGGAGATTGTTGGTATGAAGCAAGCTATAGTCACCTTGTAAATCTCAGTCAGGCGGATATCAAATGGTTATGGAGTTTTCAAAAATAATATAATAAAATAGGGATAGAAATACTTATGTAAATCATTGGTGAGAGTTTCAGATAAGCGAATAGAGATGCTTTCGTTCCTCTGAACCTCTACTTTCCTGCTATCTTCATCCAATCAATCTTACTCCTTTCCATGGCTGGCTTTATGTGATACATCACCACTGTCAATGGCTACTTTCAGTCATCTCTCGGGAAAATGATCCAATGCCCTATCACGGCACGGCTAATCGTCTGGAGGCATCACCCTTGTCAATGGCTTCATCTTATCCTCTCAGTGAAAATGGTCAACGCACCCTGTCACGGCACGACTATTCATCTGTCGGTTCTCGATCATGCTGGAATAGGATTTACTATCCTTTTGCGTCTGTTACTAACGCCCCGCAATCGCGAGTTTGGAGCTCGTCACAGTCATCCAATCATTGAATCCTACTCGGAATACCACAGACAAGGTTTAGACCTTCCGGATTCTCTTGAATGCCACCATCATTCTAGCTTACACCACGAAGATTCTGGTTAGGAGATCTAAGAGATACTCATTCAGTCTAAAGTAGAACGGAAGTGGTTGTCAGGCACGCGTTCGTAGGGAATGATGATGATTGTCACGTTCATCACATTCAGATTGAAGTACGAATGAATATCTTAGAAGCGAAATAAGATGAATTGAATAGAAAACAGTAGTACTTTGCATTAATCTTTGAAGAACAGCAGAGCTCCACACCTTAATCTATGGAGTATAGAAACTCTACCGTTAAAAATACATAAGTGAGAGTCCAGGCATGGCCGAGAGGCCAGCCCTCAAACGTGATCTAAGATAGCATACAACTGATCAAAGATACCTAATACAATAGTAAAAGGTCCTATTTATAATAAACTAGCTACTAGGGTTTACAGAAGTAAGTAATTGATGCATAAATCCACTTCCGGGGCCCACTTGGTGTGTGCTTGGGCTGAGCTTGAGTGTTACACGTGTAGAGGTCCTTTCTAGAGTTGAACGCCAGCTTTTGTGCCAGTTTGGGCGTTCAACTCTGGTTTTGGCTCCTTTTCTGGCGCTAGACGCCAGAATTGGGCAGAGAGCTGGCGTTGAATGCCAGTTTGTGTCATCTAAACTCAGCCAGAGTATGGACTATTATATATTGCTGGAAAGCCCTGGATGTCTACTTTCCAACTTAATTAGAAGCGCGCCATTTTGAGTTCTGTAGCTCCAGAAAATCCATTTTGAGTGCAGGGAGATCAGAATCCAACAACATCAGCAGTCCTTCTTCAACCTCTGAATCTGATTTTTGCTCAAGTCCCTCAATTTTAGCCAGAAAATACCTGAAATCACAAAAAAACACACAAACTCATAGTAAAGTCCAGAAATGTGAATTTAACATAAAAACTAATGAAAACATCCCTAAAAGTAACTAGATCCTACTAAAAACATACTAAAAACAATGCCAAAAAGCGTATAAATTATCCGCTCATCACAACACCAAACTTAAATTGTTGCTTGTCCCCAAGCAACTGAAAATCAAATAGGATAAAAAGAAGAGAATATATTATAAATTTCAAACTATCAATGAAACATAGCTCCAATCAAATGAGCGGGACTTATAGCTTTTTGCCTCTTGAATAGTTTTGGCATCTCACTTTATCCATTGAGGTTCAGAATGATTGGCATCTATAGGAACTCAGAGTTCAGATAGTGTTATTGATTCTCCTAGTTCAGTATGATGATTCTTGAACACAGCTTCTTTATGAGTCTTGGCCATGGCCCTAAGCACTTTGTTTTCCAGTATTACCACCGGATACATAAATGCCAGAGACACATAATTGGGTGAACCTTTTCAGATTGTGACTCAGCTTTGCTAAAGTCCCCAATTAGAGGTGTCCAGGGTTCTTAAGCACACTCTTCTTTTGCTTTGGACCTTGACTTTAACCGCTCAGTCTCAAGTTTTCACTTGACACCTACACGCCACAAGCACATGGTTAGGGACAGCTTGGTTTAGCCGCTTAGACCAGGATTTTATTCCGTTAGGTCCTCCTATCCACTGATGCTCAAAGCCTTGGGATCCTTTTTATTTGCCCTTGCCTTTTGGTTTTAAGGGTTATTGGCTTTTTGCTCTTGCCTCTTGGTTTTAAGAGCTTTTGGCTTTTTCTGCTTGCTTTTTCTTTTTCTTTCTATATTTTTTTTCGCCTATTTTTTTTTTCTGCAAGCTTTGTTCTTTGCTGCTTTTTCTTGCTTCAAGAATCATTTTTATGATTTTTCAGATTATCAAATAACATGTCTCCTAGTCATCATTCTTTCAAGAGCCAACATATTTAACATTCTTAAACAACAACTTCAAAAGACATATGCACTATTCAAGCATTCATTCAGAAAACAAGAAGCATTGTCACCACATCAATATAATTAAACTAAGTTCAAGGATAAATTTGAAACTCATGTACTTCTTGTTCTTTTGAATTAAAACATTTTTCATTTAAGAGAGGTGATGGATTCATAGGACATTCATAACTTTCAGACATAGTTACTAACTACTAATGATCATGTAATGAAGACACAAACATAGATAAGCACATAACATAGAAAACGAAAAACAGAAGAAACAAGAACAAGGAATGAATCCACCTTAGTGATGGTGGCGTTTCCTTCTTGAGGAACCAATGATGTCCTTGAGCTCTTCTATGTCTCTTCCTTGTCTTTGTTGCTCCTCCCTCATTGCTTTTTGATCTTCTCTTATTTCATGAAGCATGATGGAGTGCTCTTGATGTTCCACCCTTAGTTGTCCCATATTGGAACTCAATTCTCCTAGGGAGGTGTTGATTTGCTCCCAATAATTTTGTGGAGGAAAGTGCATCTGAGGCATCTCCGGGATCTCATGGTAATGAGCTTCTTGCGCCTCTTGAGCTCCATGAATGGGCTCTCTTGCTTGCTCCATCTTCTTCTTAGTGATGGGCTTGTCCTCTTTAATGAGGATATCTCCCTCTATGTCAATCCCAGCCAAATTGCATAGGTGGCAAATGAGGTGAAGAAAGGCTAACCTTGCCATAGTGGAGGACTTGTCAGCCACCTTGTAGAGTTCTTGAGGTATAATCTCATGAACTTCCACCTCTTCTCCAATCATGATGCTATGGATCATGATGGCCCGGTCTATAGTAACTTCAGACCGGTTGCTAGTGGGAATGATTGAGCATTGAATGAACTCCAACCATCCTCTAGCTACAGGCTTGAGGTCCAATCTTCTTAGTTGAACCGGCTTGCCTTTGGAGTCAATCTTCCATTGAGCTCCTTCTACACATATGTCCATAAGGACTTGGTCCAACCTTTGATTAAAGTTGACCCTTCTAGTGTAGGGGCGTTCATCTCCTTGCATCATGGGCAAGTTAAACGCCAACCTCACATTCTCCGGACTAAAATCTAAGTATTTCCCCCGAACCATTGTAACATAGTTCTTTGGATCTGGGTTCTTACTTTGATCATGGTTCTTGGTGATCCATGCATTGGCATAGAACTCTTGAACCATTAGGATGCCGACTTGTTGGATGGGATTTGTTAGAACTTCCCAACCTCTTCTTTGAATTTCATGTCGGATCTCCGGATACTCATTTCTTTTGAGTTTGAAAGGGACCTCAGGGATCACCTTCTTCTTGGCCACAACATCATAGAAGTGGTCTTGATGGGCTTTAGAGATGAACCTTTCCATCTCCCATGACTCGGAGGTGGAAGCTTTTGTCTTCCCTTTCCCCTTTCTAGAGGATTCTCCGGTCTTAGGTGCCATCAATGGTAATGGAAAAACAAAAAGCTTATGCTTTTACCACACCAAACTTAGAATTTTGCTCGCCCTCGAGCAATAAAAGAAAGAATAGATGAAGAAGAAGAAGAAATGGAGGAGAGGGAGAAAGTGATATGGTTCGGCCAAGAAGGGTATAGAGGGTTTGTGTTGTGTGAATTTGAAGAAGAATGGAGGGCTTTATATAGGGAAGGGAGGGGGGAAGGTTTCGGCCATATGGGTGGGTTTGGGTGGGAAAATGGTTTTGAATTTTGAAGGTAGGTGGGGTTTATGAGGTAGGTTTATGGGGAAGAGTGGATGGATGTGAGTGGTGAAGAGGTGATGGGGAAGAGAGATTGAGGTGATTGGTGAAGAGTTTTGGGGAAGAGTGTTTATGGGATTGTGTGAAAGAGGGGTGAGAAGAAGTGAGTGGAGGTAGGTGGGGATCCTGTGGGGTCCACAGATCCTGAGATGATCCTGTGGGGTCCACAGATCCTGAGGTGTCAAGGATTTACATCCCTGCACCCATTAGGCATGTAAAATGCCTTTGCACACAACTCTGGGCGTTCAGCGCCAGGTTGGTGCCCATTTTGGGCGTTCAACGCCCATTTGTTGCCATTTCTGGCGTTGAACGCCAGAACCATGCTTGTTCTGGGCGTTCAGCGCCAGGATGCTGCCCATTTTGGGCGTTCAGCGCCAGAACCATGCTCTGTTCTGGCGTTGAACGCCAGGCAGATGCTCCTCCAGGGTGTGATTTTTCTTCTGCTGTTTTTTTATTCCGTTTTCAATTTTTATATTTATTTTGTGACTCCTCATGATCATGAACTTATAAAGACATATAACTAAGAAAAATATTGTTAGATAAATAAAAATTGGGTTGCCTCCCAACAAGCGCTTCTTTAATGTCAATAGCTTGACAGTGGGCTCTCATGGAGCCTCACAGATGTGCAGAGCTTTGTTGAGACTCTCCAACACCAAACTTAGAGTTTGGATATGGGAGTTCAACACCAAACTTAGAGTTTGGTTGTGGCCTCCCAACACCAAACTTAGAGTTTGACTGTGGGAGCTTTGTTTGACTCTGCTTTGAGAGAAGCTTTTCATGCTTCCTCTCTATGGTTGCAGAGGGAGATCCTTGAGTTTTAAACGCAAGAGAGTCCTCATTCCATTGAAGGACTAGTTCACCTCTGTCAACATCAATCACAGCTCTTGCTGTGGCCAGGAAAGGTCTTCCTAGGATTATGGATTCATCCTCTTCCTTTCCAGTATCCAGGACTATGAAATCAGCAGGGATGTAAAGGCCTTCAACCTTTACTAACACGTCCTCTACTTGTCCATATGCCTGTTTTCTTGAATTGTCTGCCATCTCTAATGAGATTTTAGCAGCTTGCACCCCATAGATTCCCAGTTTCTCTATTACAGAGAGGGGCATGAGGTTTATTCCTGAACCAAGGTCACACAGAGCCTTAAAGATCATGGTGCCTATGGTACAGGGTATTATGAACTTTCCAGGATCCTGTCTCTTCTGAGGCAATGTCAGTTGATCCAGATCACTTAGTTCATTGATGAACAAGGGAGGTTCAACTTCCCAGTTATCAATACCAAATAATTTGGCATTCAGCTTCATGATTGCACCAAGGAACTTGGCAGCTTGCTCTTCAGTAACATCCTCATTCTCTTCAGAAGAGGAATACTCATCAGAGCTCATGAAGGGCATAAGGAGGTTTAATGGAATCTCTATGGTCTCTAGATGAGCCTCAGAGTCCTTTGGTTCCTCAGAGGGAAGCTCCTTATTGGTCACTGGACGTCCCAGGAGGTCTTCCTCCTTGGGATTCACGTCCTCTCCTTCCCTTACAGGTTCGGCCATGGTGCTTATGTCAATGGCCTTGCACTCTCCTTTTGGATTCTCTTCTGTATTGCTTGGGAGAGTACTAAGAGGGATTTCAGTGATCCTTTTACTCAGCTGGCCCACTTGTGCTTCCAGATTTCTAATGAAAGATCTTGTTTCATTCATGAAACTTACAGTGGCCTTAGATAGATCAGAGACTAAGTTTGCTAAATTAGAAGTATTTTGTTCAGAGTTCTCTGTCTGTTGCTGAGTGGATGATGGAAAAGGCTTGCTATTGCTAAACCTGTTTCTTCCACCATTATTAAAGCCTTGTTGAGGCTTTTGATCCTTCCATGAGAAATTTGGATGATTTCTCCATGATGAGTTATAGGTGTTTCCATAAGGTTCACCTAAGTAATTCACCTCTGCCATTGCAGGGTTTTCAGGATCATAAGCTTCTTCTGCATAAGAAGCCTCTTGAGTACTGTTGGATGTAGCTTGCATTCCATTCAGACTCTGAGAAATCATATTGACTTGCTGAGTCAATATTTTATTCTGAGCCAATATGGCATTCAGAGTATCAATTTCAAGAACTCCCTTCTTCATAGGCGTCCCATTACTCACAGGATTCCTCTCAGAAGTGTACATGAACTGGTTATTAGCGACCATGTCAATGAGTTCTTGAGCTTCTGCAGGCGTTTTCTTTAGGTGAATGGATCCACCTGCAGAAGTATCCAATGACATCTTTGATAACTCAGATAAACCATCATAGAATATATCCAGGATGGTCCATTCTGAAAGCATGTCAGAAGGACACTTTTTGGTCAACTGTTTGTATCTTTCCCAAGCTTCATAGAGGGATTCACCTTCTTTCTGTTTGAAGGTCTGAACATCCACTCTAAGCTTGCTCAGCTTTTGAGGAGGAAAGAACTTGGCTAAGAAAGCCGTGACCAACTTAACCCAAGAGTTCAAGCTATCTTTAGGTTGAGAGTCCAACCATATTCTAGCTCTGTCTCTTACAGCAAAAGGGAAAAGCATGAGCCTGTAGACTTCAGGATCTACTCCATTAGTCTTAACAGTATCACATATCTGCAAGAATTCAGTTAAGAACTGAAAAGGATCTTCAGATGGAAGTCCATGAAACTTGCAGTTCTGCTGCATCAGAGAAACTAATTGAGGTTTCAGCTCAAAGTTGTTTGCTCCAATGGCAGGAATGGAGATGCTTCTTCCATGTAAATTGGAATTAGGTGCAGTAAAGTCACCAAGCATCCTCCTTGCATTATTATTATTTTCGGCTGCCATCTCCTCTTCCTGTTCGAAAATTTCTGAAAGGTTATCTCTGGATTGTTGTAATTTAGCTTCTCTTAATTTTCTCTTCAAAGTCCTTTCAGGTTCTGGATCTGCTTCAACAAGAATATTCTTGTCCTTGCTCCTGCTCATATGACAAAGAAGAGGGCACAAAAATAATAATAATAATAATAATATGGATCCTTTATACCACAATATAGGGATCCCTTTGTGAGTGGAAGAAAAGAGGGAAACAAAGAATATGATGTAAAGAAAGAAACACAACTGTGAGGAGGGCAGAAATGTGAGATGAGATGTTAGTAAATGAATAAATAAATAGAATAAGATGGGAGAGGGAGAATTTTTGAAAATAATTTTTGAAAAAGAGTTAGTGATTTTCGAAAATAGTTTTTGAAAAAGGTTAGTATTTTTTTCGAAAAATTTTAAAATCAAAAATAAAAATAATTAGTTAATAAAAAAAGAAATTTTTGAAAAAGAGGGAAGATATTTTCGAAAATTAGAGAGAGAGAGAGTTAGTTAGATAGTTTTGCAAAAGTTAAGAAACAAACAAAAAGTTAGTTAGTTGGTTGAAACAACTTTGAAAATCAATTTTGAAAAGATAAGAAGTTAGGAAGTTAGAAAAGATATTTTGAAAAAGATAAGATAAGAAGATATTTTTGAAAAGATATTATTGAAATTAGTTTTGAAAAAGATTTGATTTTTAAAATCACAATTAATAACTTGATTCACAAGAAATCATAAGATATGATTCTAGAACTTAAAGTTTGAATCTTTCTTAACAAGTAACAAACTTGAAATTTTTGAATCAAAACATTAATTGATGATGTTATTTTCGAAAATATAATGTAAAATTAAGAAAAATATTTTTAAAAAATATTTTTGAAATTTTCGAAAATAACTAAGAAAAATGAAAAAGATTTGATTTTTGAAAAAGATTTTGAAAAAGATAAGATTTTCAAATTGAAAATTTGATTTGACTCATAAGAAACAACTAGATTTTAAAAATTTTGAAAAAGTCAATTCAAATTTTCGAATTTGATGAGGAGAAAAAGGGAAAGATATTTTTTTTTATTTTTGAAATTTTTATGAAAAACATGAAAATGATGCAATGCATGAAAATTTTTGGATCAAAACAATGAATGCATGCAAGAATGCTATGAATGTCAAGATGAACACCAAGAACACTTTGAAGATCATGATGAACATCAAGAACATTTTTTTTGAAAATTTTTATATGCAAAGAAAACATGTAAGACACCAAACTTAGAAATCTTTCATGTTTAGACTCTAACAAATGAAAAATGCACATGAAAAACAACTAAAGATGCAAAACAAGAAAACATCAAGATCAAATAAGAAGACTTACTAAGAACAACTTGAAGATCATGAAGAACACTATGAATGCATGAATTTTCGAAAAATGCAAGATGCATATGCAATTGACACCAAACTTATGATATGACTCAAGACTCAAACAAGAAACAAAAATATTTTTTATTTTTATGATTTTCTAATTTTTTTTGGATTTTTTTCGAAAATTATATGAAAAAGAAAAAATAAGGATTCCAAAATTTTTAACATGAATTCCAGGAATCTTGCATTCTTAGTCTAAAGCTTCAGTCCAGGAATTAGACATGGCTCACTAGCCAGCCAAACTTTCAATGAAAGCTCCGGTCCAAAACACTAGACATGGCCAATGGCCAGCTAAGCTTCAGAAAGATATCAGAATATACTGCTCATTACTTATCAAATATGTAACTTGCCTCTATGCTGATGGTTTGGAAGCCTCAGTCCAAATGAATTTAGACATGGCTTTACAGCCAGCCAGGCTTCACATGCTTCATGAAACACTAGAATTCATTCTTAAAAATTTTGAAGCCATAGAATAATTTATTTTTTTGAAAACATTATTTTTATTATTTTTTTTCGAAAACAAAAGGAAAATTTTTGAAAGATTTTTGAAAAATTTTTGAAGGGAAAACAAAAAGAAAATTACCTAATCTGAGCAACAAGATGAACCGTCAGTTGTCCATACTCGAACAATCCCCGGCAACGGCGCCAAAAACTTGGTATGCGAAATTGCTACTCAGGTTGTGAATTGTTGTTCAAAATTGATTCCCTGGCAATGGCACCAAAAACGGATGCACAGGACCATGGTCTAAACATATCTTCACAACTTCGCATAACTAACCAGCAAGTGCACTGGGTCGTCCAAGTAATACCTTACGTGAGTAAGGGTCGAATCCCACGAAGATTGTTGGTATGAAGCAAGCTATAGTCACCTTGTAAATCTCAGTCAGGCGGATATCAAATGGTTATGGAGTTTTCGAAAATAATATAATAAAATAGGGATAGAAATACTTATGTAAATCATTGGTGAGAGTTTCAGATAAACGAATAGAGATGCTTTTGTTCCTCTGAACCTCTGCTTTCCTGCTATCTTCATCCAATCAATCTTACTCCTTTCCATGGCTGGCTTTATGTGATACATCACCACTGTCAATGGCTACTTTCGGTCATCTCTCGGGAAAATGATCCAATGCCCTGTCACGGCACGGCTAATCGTCTGGAGGCATCACCCTTGTCAATGGCTTCATCTTATCCTCTCAGTGAAAATGGTCAACGCACCCTGTCACGGCACGGCTATTCATCTGTCGGTTCTCGATCATGCTGGAATAGGATTTACTATCCTTTTGCGTCTGTCACTAACGCCCCACAATCGCGAGTTTGGAGCTCGTCACAGTCATCCAATCATTGAATCCTACTCGGAATACCACAGACAAGGTTTAGACCTTCCGGATTCTCTTGAATGCCGCCATCATTCTAGCTTACACCACGAAGATTCTGGTTAGGAGATCTAAGAGATACTCATTCAGTCTAAAGTAGAACGGAAGTGGTTGTCAGGCACGCGTTCGTAGGGAATGATGATGATTATCACGTTCATCACATTCAGATTGAAGTACGAATGAATATCTTAGATGCGAAATAAGATGAATTGAATAGAAAACAGTAGTACTTTGCATTAATCTTTGAAGAACAGCAGAGCTCCACACCTTAATCTATGGAGTGTAGAAACTCTACCGTTAAAAATACATAAGTGAGAGTCCAGGCATGGCCGAGAGGCCAGCCCTCAAACGTGATCTAAGATAGCATACAACTGATCAAAGATACCTAATACAATAGTAAAAGGTCCTATTTATAATAAACTAGCTACTAGGGTTTACAGAAGTAAGTAATTGATGCATAAATCCACTTCCGGGGCCCACTTGGTGTGTGCTTGGGCTGAGCTTGAGTGTTGCACGTGTAGAGGTCCTTTCTGGAGTTGAACACCAGCTTTTGTGCCAGTTTGGGCGTTCAACTCTGGTTTTGGCTCCTTTTCTGGCGCTAGATGCCAGAATTGGGCAGAGAGCTGGCGTTGAACGGCAGTTTGCGTCGTCTAAACTTGGCCAAAGTATGGACTATTATATATTTCTGGAAAGCCCTGGATGTCTACTTTCCAACTCAATTGGAAGCGCGCCATTTTGAGTTCTGTAGCTCCAGAAAATCCATTTTGAGTGCAGGGAGGTCAGAATCCAACAGCATCAGCAGTCCTTCTTCAACCTCTGAATCTGATTTTTGCTCAAGTCCCTCAATTTCTGCCAGAAAATACCTGAAATCACAGAAAAACACACAAACTCATAGTAAAGTCCAGAAATGTGAATTTAACATAAAAACTAATAAAAACATCCCTAAAAGTAACTAGATCCTACTAAAAACATACTAAAAACAATGCCAAAAAGCGTATAAATTATCCGCTCATCACTCATGCATTTTCTTTTGATTACTACACATATGCATTGATTATTATTGAACTTGAGTTTTGGGGCATTTTGTTCCCTTTTTATTGCAATTCTTTTTCTTTCTTTTTCTATATTTTTCTTCTTTCTATTTTTTTTTCATTATTATATTTTTTTTTCTTTTTAACTAAAATATGTACAAGAACATCAATGCATATGGTTTACATATGATTAATACATGAGTATGTTCCCAATTCCCAAGAATTTTCAACAAAAACACAAAAACACTTTTATCTCTACCCAATGTTCCCAACTCTCCCAAAATCAAATGATGAACACTCTCACTAGCCTAAGCTAATCAAAGATCCAAACAAGGGACATTTATTGTTTTTCACTTAGGCTTGTATTGTGCTATAATTAAGAATAAGTGGGTTAAGCATAGACTCAATATTGGCTATCAATGGAAGATAAAAGGTTGGCTATTTGGGTAAGTGAGCTATTTGAACAACGGCCTCAATCATATAAATGCATGTATACACAAAGTAATGGACATATAGAATTAAGCAAATCAAAGATTACAATCATAGGAAGTCAATAATACACACAAGAATGAAAATAAGTGGTTATGTATAATGTAACCACACAATTAAGGCTCAAAACTTACATGCTTGTGTTCTTAGCTCAAAACATGATCCACAAAGTATAACTCAAGCAAGTTCTAAAAAAATTTCAACCAATTGGGGCGGTGCCCTAAAAATGAGTTTCTTGGAAATTTCATCATATTGATTAAGCTTATTACAATGCAAAATTGTGATTTAGAAAATTTTTTTTTTTAAATTCTCCTAGTTTACCCCTTTTTTCATTCAAAACACATTTCTTATATAAAAAGGGTCAACTAGATTTTCAACAATCCATAAATTTTCTAACCACAATCGATAACTAAGATGCAAAATATATATATATATATATATATATATATATATATATATATATATATATATATACCTACTAAGAGTGTGCAACAACTAAAATAAGAGTATCTAGAAAAGCATAAATATGTACAGTAATCCAAAATGATCTAGAACATAAAGTGCGGAATAAAACAAGATAGAGTAGCAGCGAGTAGAAATAAAAGTCCAAAAGTTCACCACATAGATATAAGCACCGGTTACGAACGGTGACCTCCCCACACTTTAGAATTAAGCATCGTCCTCGATGCTACTACTGAAGCTCGGGATGGGGGTCAACAATCGCACCAGGCTGTGGCTCCTGCTCAGGCTCGGGCTGTGGGACTGGAGGTGGCACTG
This sequence comes from Arachis ipaensis, assembly GCF_059453495.1. Taxonomy (NCBI): domain Eukaryota; kingdom Viridiplantae; phylum Streptophyta; class Magnoliopsida; order Fabales; family Fabaceae; genus Arachis; species Arachis ipaensis. The sequence continues at coordinate 55,947,407 of NC_142443.1, forward strand.
ACTGTGGCTCAGGTACTGGCTGTGGCTCCGGAATGTCATGCTGGACCTTAGGAGGCTGCTGGACCTCAGTGGTGGTCTACGTCTCTGGTGGTGCCTCCTGCTGTATCGGCCCCTCATTATGCTCCTCCTCCGGATCCTGCTCATCGGAGGCGGAAGACTCTGGAAGTAGAGGAAGCTCGATACCCTGTGATGCAGCCGCCTGGTCTAAGCGATCGAAACGTCGCATAACACGACGCTCGAAGCGCTCCATGAAGCGAAGAAGGTGCTGCACTAACAGATAGGTCGGCTCAGGTGCTGATGTGGAAGGAGAGGGTCCAGCTGCTGTTGAGGGTGAAGGTCTAGCTGCCTCGGCTACCACTCTAACTCGAGAACGGCGGCTAGTCGGGGGTTTCTCGTGCACCCATATACCCCAGGGAATAGTAATTTCCTTGTCATCGTCATCTGGTGGTGGTGGTGTCACGTCATTGTCCTCCCACGGGACATCAGCTAGCTCAGCTAAGCTAGTAACCAGTGTCAGAAATGGTAACAAGCCGCGAATATGAGCTCTCCACATGCTATGCCTAATCAGTCGGGGAAAATATACCTTCTTCCCCTCCATGACACACCCAATCAAGACTAGCATATCCATCGGAATCTCTGAAAAGTGAGTGGTAGGGAAGACATAGTGGGCAAATATTTGTTGCCAAGTCCTAGCCTCCCTAGTCAGATATGCAAATAGCATGCCCTTGGGCTTTGTGTTGCTCGAATCCATCACCCAGGAAGCATCTGGTGTAGCGATCACGCACCTAAGCACCTCATAGTCAAAAGTCATGGAGAGGAGAGCTACCTCTGCCTGCTGGTAGGCACAAGTCTCAAGAGTACCAACTCTGCAGAGCAGTGCATCCTGTAAGGCATCCTCAGTGATCATAATCTCTCTACCCCTCAAGTATACTGAATCCAAGTTTTGTCGGAAGAAGTTACAGTAAAATTCCTTGACCCACGAGATGTTAATCCGTCCCAAGTCCCTATCGACGAAATCCAAGCCCAGCTCAGAAATACGGGCGTTTATGGCACGCCTCACATCATTGGGAAGATTCAGCTTCTTCTCAATGTTCAGCTTTGTTTTTGCATAACGAGAAAGGCGTAGTTCGCAGTAGAGGTTCGGAAACTTGGTTGGATCAGTGGATGGAAGTAACTGATTTTCTTTCTCCTCATCACTCAGCAGATTCTTAGCATAGTTAGCATATGGTAAGGGTGTAGAGGTCTTGGAGCGCTTCCGCTTTTTGGAAGCAGTGGCTATAGCCTTTCCTTTATCCGACATCCTGAAAACATAGATAATATAACATAAGCCTATAGCCAAGTAGATACAAAGCACTCAAAGCAAAGCATATTCATGAAGTGAATAAAGGAAGAAGGTTTCTTGGAATGCAAGAAACAGAATACAGAATTCAAATCGAACTTCAAACCAAGAATGCAAACCATGTCTTGCACATTATTCGTTAATTGAGTTCAGAAAGCACCATATCCAAAAGAATGACATAAAGAGTTAGGTTGAAAACCAAAAGAAGTTAGTTGGTTAAACGAGTTAGAGTTAGAAATCAGTTTGAAAATTAGTGATATGGTAATTACTATCTCAATTTGAAAAGAGTGAACAAAACAATGTTGTAAGCACGTTCACAATCATGAATTGCAACAAGTCATTGATGATGAAATATGATATTGCTAGAAAGCAACTAATATGAAACAAACCATCAATCAATGTGAAGGATCACTAGTAATGTATAACTTCCAGAGAACTACAAGCAATGGTCAATCGAAAAGCTTATTCAACCATGCAATGCATAGAAGCAAATCAACATGAATAACAAGCAGGAATATGGAAACATGACCAAAGAACTTGTTCTTGAGGAGTTTTCAAAAACCATATAAGCAACAGAACACTAATTGAACAGAATTCATCAACTAGGGTTGTTACATTCATCAAACAAGATCAATATAAAAACTGTGGTTAATGAAAATCCGGCAGCATTTCAGCAGCAAATTGGCTAATCCCCAAAATTAAACAGTCGCAACAAATTCCATATGGATTCATTAAGGAATCAGAAACACAGAAATCAGGTTTGAATTCATATGAATGGGCGAACAAGCCAGTAATGCAGCACAAACAGCAATGAAACAGACCAATTCTACAGCAACAGAAAATCAAACAATGCCTAAATCCACTACTCAGCCCAGATTCGCTAACCACCTAAATCAAACTAAACTAACTAACTAATCTAATTCTAACTACATTAACATAAACAACAATAAGCAGCAAAGGGAAACAGAACAGGGGAAGTATGGAACCTGGGTGCTGGAAACTGAATGGAGCAAAGGGAAAGAAGGTGAAGCGGAGTGGTGAGAAGGAACTGGACAAGACAGCGCGGTTGAACTTGCGCCGGCAGCAACGGCGGTCGCGGTGAGTGGCGCTGGGCGGCACTGAGACGCTGAGAAACAGATGGGCAGAGACAGAGAGGAAGGGTGAGTGGAAGAGAGGGGGTGATGAAGAGATAAGGGCGAGGTAATGATGGCGGCGGCGGCGACGATGACGGAGCACTCGCCAGAGGTGAGGCGGTTGCTGTGAGAAGTTTGAAGGTTGAGTGGTGGGAGAAGAGAAATGGAACGTTAGAGGGAGAGAAGTGTAGTGCGCGAATGCACTAGGGCTCGCGTCTCTGGGGTAAGTGAAAATTCGAATCCACGCGCGCGCGCACTGTGCGCGTTCGCGTGGGTGGAGGGAATGGAAGAACGGCGCGGAAGCGCCATGCGCACATGCGCGTATGTGAAGGAATCGGGATGGGCGCGGACGCGCAAGGTGCGCGTCGGCGCGGATGTGCTGGGCTGAAGGCATAAAAGGGGCCCAGAGTTGGCACAACTCTCGGGTCCTTTGGCTTAGAGGATGCTAAGACGCATCGACGCGCAAGCGCACTGTGCGCGTTCGCGTGGGTGGCTTGAGCTTATTAAATGGGCACGGAGGCATGAAGTACGCCAACGCGTGGACAGCGAAACAGGGAGGGGTGCGGACGTGTACAGCGTGCGTTCGCGTGAGTTGAGGCACAGAGTTGGCCCAAAAGTGGCGCAACTCTCTGGTTTTTGGCCCAGGAAACTAAAATACGCAGCCGACGCGCGTGCGCTTTGCGCTTGCGCGTGGCTTGCTCTCTTTTTTTTTTTTAATGAGCATCCTAAGACCTCATAACTTTCCGTCCTTCTCTAAAACTCTAGCTAAGGTGTAAAATTAAGCACATTTTGAAACACAGGGGCATTTTCAAACACTTGAGAAAACTTGCTATTCAAGCAAAAACTCAATCCAAAAATTCATCCCTTATTAAAGCATAGAGTGCATAAACACCTTAGTAAACAAAGAAAAATATGCCAAGAAGTAAAGAAACTATACACAATGGAACCCAATTCATTCATTCATTATATCTACAAGAGAATGGAAAGAGTTTACCATGGTGGGGTGTCTCCCACCAAGCACTTTTAGTTTAAGTCCTTAAGTTGGACCTTGGGAGGCTCCTTGTCAAGGTGGCTTATGCTTGTATCCATCCTTGAACCTCCAAAAGTGCTTGTCCTTCAATCGGTTGTCAAGAGTTCCAACCTTCTTCATTAAGCTTTGGTGAGGTTCTCTCCAAGACGTGAGCTCCCAAGAAAGATTATCATAGGATACTCCAGGATCCCATATCTTGTCCTCGCACCCATCTTCTAGTTAATTATCTTGACTCTGTCCGGGCGACGAGAAAACAGAATTCTCATGGAAGCACCAAACAACTCTCCTAGACCTATTTAGTTTAGCATTACACCAATCCACGCCCTCTAGTTTCGAGCTTCCCACCATAATAAGCCTAGATTTAGAACGCCAACCACTAAACATCCTCCTTTTCCGCTTGATTCCACAAAGCGCCCTAAGTTGGCCATCCGTTTCAAGCAAACCATACTCAAGTGGGATAACCCAGCTATGAGTTAGAAGTTTTACCCACTCAAATGGAGGATCAGATGACGAACTAGGTAGAGGAATTCCCAAAGATCGTGATAAAGCATGCTCTACTCCCATCCATCCTCTTCTAGAGGCTTCCACCACTTGGTGAGGTTCTTCAAGTTCTTCCTCATGCCAAGCTTCCTCAAGTTCACATTCTTCTTCACCAATTTCTTCTATTTCTTCCCCATCACTCTCATCGTAGATAGAAGGTCTAGTGAAGTCTACCTCATCATCAAGTCTAAGCAATTTGGGGAAGGACTCTTCAAACTCAAAAGGATTATATGTTGATTCGGAATCATCATAGGTAGGAGAGTCTGTTGCTTGGAATACTTCTTCCAGTTCTTCATTCGCACTAGGCCTTGGAGGTTGCACGTCCTCCTCAACCTTGCTTTCCAATGTATTGGAGGAGGGTTCAACAAGGTCGTCAAGGGAATTGATCAAGGTGGGCAAAAAATCACTAGTGATGGAATCCACTTCTCGATCAATTTCTTTTAACTCATTGTCTACTCCCGCAACATTGCTCTTCTCTTTGACATCCCCTCTACACTCCTTGGAAGAGGGTTCCTCAACTTGAGATTCCTCTATGTACTCAACATATCCTAAACATCCATCCACTACTTCCTTTTGTTCGCTAGTCTCTATCTTCTCCTTTTGTTGCGCTTCTTGACTCAATTCCTCTTCCTCACCATGGAGTTCCATGTTCATATCCTCACTAAGCTCCTTGGTCATTTCTCCACATCCAACGATGGAAGTATTTATGGTGCATGAGCTTAGGTGAGATGTTAGGTGACTCACGGCTTCTACGATGCCGGCCACCCTTACTCTTAACTCCTTGAACTTGGTTTCATCTTCCTTTTGGCGTCTTAGAATACGAGATTCAAGGTCTCTCAGTTCTAACATGAAGGCTTCGTCAGGAGGCGGTGTTGGAAGAGAAAGTTCATCGGTTAAGGAAAGGTTGTTGAAATCGGAAGGTGATTCATATTGGTGGAGTTCTTGAGGTGGTGTATGCGGAATTTATGGTTCTTGAGAGTATTGGTATTGTGATGGTGGTTGTTCTACATGTGATTCTAATGGTGGTTGGTATGGTGCGTATGAGTCATGGTCATGTGGAGGTGAATGATGGTATGAGGCTTGTGAGTATGAGGTGTGGTTATGTTGAGGATATGGCTCATAGGCATATGGTGGTGGTTCTTGGAAATCACAAAGAAATTCATCATAGCTAGTGGATTGATATGCATCATAGAATGGCTCCTCTTCATAGTGCATTGGTAGAGGTTGTTGCCATGGAGGTTGATCAAGTGTCTGAGGCTCCTCCCACTTTTGTTCTCCAATTCCTTGGTGCACATCCTCATTGAAGCTTTCATCTCCTACAACATAGTTTGAACTACACTCATAGCCAAAGTGAGAATTCATAGTGAAGTGGAAAGTAAAAACAAAGAGCAGTAAGAAATGAAGAAGACTAAATCCTAATACTAGTAAAAATCAACAAGTAAACCCAAGATAAAGCTATTCACAATATTTACAATAGCCAATAACATAGCACCATTGTTCCCCGGCAACGGCGCCATTTTTGATGATCGGCCTTTTGATGGTCTAGAATTTCACAAATAGAAACTCATTGCAAGGTATAGTTTCTAAACCAACAATAGTCCTCTCATGCAAAAATTTATGGTGTTGTCACGATTAACAATCCCCAATGAAAAGTTACCGAAGTATTTGGACTCCGGGTCGTCTCCCTAGGAATCAATGGAGTGCATGTGTATTGGCTATGGAGGGGAAAAAGGGGTTTTGATTGGTTGGTGATCGGACAAGGAATTTAAACGTGCAAGAAAAGTAAATCAAGCAAACAATTTAAAGAAACATATAAAGAAAAGAGACATTCATGGCATTGAATTGAGGTCATAGGCTCTCTATCCTAGTCATGCAATGATTAATTCGCCTTGTTTAGTTAACTCACACATCGGGAGAATGTCAAACGAAACCAATTAATCATGTTACCATTACAAACAAGAATTTATCTCATTACGTCATCTCCAACAATTAGGGAGAAAGTCTAACGAGACTAGCTAATCCCAATCCAAAAGTCCTAACCAACTTACTAATCAAATTAGTAAAAGATTAGCGTTAATGGAAACAGTACTAGCTAACAACTCTAGATTACCAACATAGGTTGGGTTTCCATGACTCAAGATTTCCTAATTACTCTCTCCAAGCCAAGAATGCTCAAAATCTACTCTAAAGCCAAACCAAGCATTTTGTCAAATACTTGGTGGGTGGTAAAGAAGAGCTTAGTAAAAGTGCAATAAAAATAATTCTACCAACTATCAATTGCAAGAAATATAAAAACTCACCATTCAATCATCAATGAAAAGAAACATTAACATCAAATTGCATTAAAAGAAATTCAAAGTCAACATGAGTGCATGAATGTAAAAGAGAGCATTAAAGTAAAATTGACATTACAAACTGAGAGCATGAAAGTGTAGAAGCAAGAGATCATAGAAGAATTAAGATAAAAGCAAGGAATTAAACATGGAATTGAAATAACCTAACCTAATCCTAACCTAATCTAGAGAGAAGAGGGAGCTTCTCTCTCTAGAAACTAACCTACATGATGCTATATCTACAACTATTTGCTTCTCCCCTTGCTTGGACTTCAATTCTGCATGAAATACACTCAGAAACAACTTGAAATTGGGCCTGGGCAGCTCAGAAATCGCCCCCAACGTTTTGCCATTAAGTGGGCCAAGTAAGAGTATCGGCGCGCGCGCGCGTGCGCGTCGCTGGCAAATTCCCAATCTGCGTGGAAGTGGTATGTGCGCGTGCGCGTCCTCTGAGAAACCACTTTTGCGCTTGCGCGCCTTGTATGCGTGCGCGTCCATTGGTGCATTTCAACTCTTTGTTTCTTCATGCATTCTCCTCTTTGCATGCTTTTCTCCTTATTCCTTCCATCCAATACTTGCCTTATGATCCTGAAATTACTTAACAAACACATCAAGGCATCGAATGGAATTAAGGTGGATCTAAAATCACCAAATTAGGGCCTAAAAAGCATGTTTTTACATTTAAGCACAATTCAAAGGAGAATTATGAAACTATGCTATTTCATTGAATAAATGTGGGAAAAGGTGAATAAATCCCCCAAAATAAGCACAAAATAAACCACGAAATTGGGGTTTATCAGGTACCATGGACAACGACTATCCTACAATGCATGCCAAGACAATAGTTATGGTGGACCTTTTCGTGACAACCAACCTCCACCAAATTACTATGGTCAAGAGCCATTCCGAGGTGCGTACCAAGATGATAGATATGGTGGAGCCCCTTGTAGTTACCAACAAGCCCCATCATATGCCTATGAACCACCTCCTCAACATAGCTTTGAACCACCATACTCACAAGCCACCTACAACCATTCACCTCCATATGACCCTAACCCTTATCCACCCCAATTCCAATCCAATTACTCCCAAGAATCACCACTTCCATATACACCATGTCCATATCCATCGACCCAAGAATCACAGGATCATCTCAAGGAAACAGTGAATAAATTTCATGCAACCCTTCATCAACTGGAGCAAGCGATAAATCAATTAGCTTCCCGACGTTTAGACACTCAAGGAACCCCAATGGCTTCATGTAGAGAATCTAATGAAGAACGTAGCATGAAAGAGATACTAGAAACTCCGGTGGGCCGTAAGGAGCATGACTATGTACTGGAACAAGTGGAGGAAGCCGGAATTATCGAAGAAGAAGAATTGGTTGAAGACTTAGGAGATGCTGAACCTCCATGGGAATCAAGAGTTGTAGAGAATTCCGCCAAGAAATTTGCAATTGATGCTAAGGAGGATAGTGCACAACCCCCAAGGCATGTACCTTATGAAGAACTGGACGGAACAGATCAAGAAGCAAGTTTCCTTGGTAATGATGATCATAAATCAAGCTCTCCTAATGAAACACTTGCATCCGCAATTGAACTCTTTGAGCTTGAAGAATCTTCCCCAAGTGAATATGAAGATGATGTGGAGGTAGACTTTTCTCAACCTCCAACTTATGACTTGAGTGATGGAGAAGAAATTGAAGACTTTGATCAAGACGTGGTTGTAGTTGAAGAGGTTTGCAAGGAGGTGGAAGAATTCACAGAAGAATACAATGGAGTGGAGCATGCAAGACCACTGGAAACACCTCTCCCAAGGCCATTACCACCCAATACAACCTTCAAGTGGGTAAAATCCTTAGCCTTTATCTTCACCTTTCCACTTGAATATGGTTTGCTTGAAACCGATGGCCAGCTTAGAGCTCTTTGTGGCTTTAAGAGTAAGAGGGAGATGGTTAGTAATAGGAGTTGGTATGTGATGAGCGGATAATTTATACCCTTTTTGGCATTGTTTTTACATAGTTTTTAGTATGTTTTAGTTACTTTTTATTATATTTTTATTAGTTTTTATTCAAAAATCACATTTCCGGACTTTACTATGAGTTTGTGTATTTTTCTGTGATTTCATGTATTTTCTGGCTGAAATTGAGGGACCTGAGCAAAAATCTAATTCAGAGGCTGAAAAAGGACTGCAGATGTTGTTGGATTCTGACCTCCCTGCACTCGAAGTAGATTTTCTGGAGCTAAAGAAGCCCAATTGGCACGCTCTCAATTGCGTTGGAAAGTAGATATCCTGGGATTTTCAGCAATATATAATAGTCCATACTTTACCCGATATTTGATGGCCCAAATTGGCGTCCAAAGTCAGCCTAAAATATCTTGGCGTAAAACGCCCAAACTGGCACCTGAATTGGAGTTAAACGCCCAAACTGGCACCAAAGATGGCGCTTAACTCTAGGAACAGCCTAAGCACGAAAAAGCTTCAATGCTCAGCCCAAGCACACACCAAGTGGGCCCCGGAAGTGGATTTCTGCACTATCTGCACTTAGTTACTCATTTTCTGTAAACCCTAGTTACTAGTTTAGTATAAAAACTACTTTTAGTGATTTATTTTACATCCTTGATCAGTTTTATGCTATTATAGATCATTTTGTACACGTTTGGAGGCTGGCCATTTGGCCATACCTAGACCTTTTTCACTTATGTATTTTCTACGGTGGAGTTTCTACACCCCATAGATTAAGGTGTGGAGCTCTGCTGTTCTTCATGAATTAATGCAATTACTACTATTTTTCTATTCAATTCACGCCTACTTCTTCTCCAAGATATAATCTCGTACTTAATTCAGTTAAGTCAGAATGAAGGGGTGACCCGTGATAATCACCCAATCTTCGTTACTCGCTTAGCCAAGATCGCGTGCCTGACAACCACAAAGCGGTCTACATGATGTTCAACGTAGTCATTGGACTTCAGCTGGTATAGGTTAGAACCATTGGCAGCATTCCTGGGATCCAGAAAGTCTAAACCTTGTCTGTGGTATTCCGAGTAGGATCTGGGAAGGGATGACTGTAAAGAGCTTCAAACCTGCGAATGTTGGGCGCAGTGACAGTGTGCAAATGGACAATGGTCCTATTCCGGCGCTAGCGGAAACCGACAGATGATTAGCCGTGGGGTGATAGCGCATATGGATTTGTTTTCATCCGAGAGGATCTTATAGCTTGCCATGGAAGGAGGTAACGCATGATTGGATGAAGGCAGTAGGAAAGCAGAAGTTCAGAAGCAACAAAGCATCTCTAGACGCTTATCTGAAATTCCCACCATTGAATTATATAAGTAACTTTATTTTATTTTATATTTTATTTATATTTTAATCACCAAAACCTCATAACCATTTGAATCCGCCTGACTGAGATTTACAAGGATGACCATAGCTTGCTTCAAGCCGACAATCTCCGTGGGATCGACCCTTACTCACGTAAGGTTTATTACTTGGACGACCCAGTGCACTTGCTGGTTAGTTGTGCGGAGTTGTGAAAAAGAGTTGAGATTACAATCGTGCGTACCAAGTTTTTGGTGCCGTTTCAGAGATCACAATTTTGTGCACCAGTATGCAAGATTCAATATGGTTCCCATGCTCCAATTCGAAGTGTAAAGATTACTATAGAACTCGATTGAATGGGTTTCAGAAGATGTTTGGGTATCTCAGTGAGAGTTCAAATTTCGTACCGCCCGGCTGGAAAGATATAGATCAAGGCGAAGACAGGTATAAAAAGCAAGGTTTGGATCCTAGAATTCATTCTGATAATTAACACTCCTGGAGCCTGATCACCTGCTTTAACTTGCTCGAAGGCTTTACATGCTTAGTTTGGGAACCCGGAGGCCATTGTAATTGCAAACGTTGGTGGAGATTTCTGGATGAGTTCAAGCATAAGCCACCATGACAGGAAGCTCACCAAATGTCCAACTTAAGGACTTTAACTAAAAGTGCTAGGTGGGAGACAACCTACCATGGTATGATCGTTCTTTTTCAATCTTAGTTTTATCTTGTTTTGTTTTATTCTTAGTTTTACTTTATTCTATTTTCTCTAGTGTCATTTATAACATCTGCATCAGCGTCCCCATTTTGCATGCTGCATACTGCATAAAAAAAAAAAGGGGTACACCACGTGTGCGCGTAGGCCACGCGTGGGCATCGATTCCAAATCGGCGTCTCCATCCAACAAACAGAAAGTTGTGATGGAATTGTGCGGCTGGTGTGCTAGAGGCACGATTCGAGCCACGTGTACGCGTCCTTGACGCATACGCGTCAATTTCAATTATTGCACACCACGCGTGTGCGTCATCGATGCGCACGCGTCGCATGTCACACCTAGCCCCCTTCACTTTGAACAGAGAGTTGCGCCAAAACGACGCTAAAAGCGTGCGTTTCGCACAATTTCAGACGACGTGTGCGCGTGCTTCACGCATATGCGTCATCTGTACTTACCCCTATTCACGCGTTCGCGTCTTCGACGTTTTCGCTTCGATTCATGTTTTCTTACACACCTAGGCGTGATCCACGCGGGCGCGTGGATTTGAATTCTTATAACCCCTGACACAATTACCCTAGCCCCCTTCGCGTGCTTTTTCTCCCTCTCTTCCTCAACGTTCCATTTTCACTCTCTCCCTCTAAACCTCCATAGCCACCACTCACCACCACCAACCTCTCACCAGAGCAGCCGCCGGCATACCACACCACCGCCGTTCGCCCCCTCCTTTCTCTTTCTTCTCCCCTTCCTCTCCTTATTCCTTCTTTCTCGCCCTTGACCTCCCACTGACCCAAGCCCGCCACGGACACCACCCACACGCCGCCATACCACCACCAACAGCCTCCTACCGCTCCACAGCCGCCGTTCACTCCCCCCCCCCCTTTTCTTCTCCTCCTCTTCCCCCTCTTCTTTATCCTCTCGCCTTTTCACCACACCCCTGCCTCCAGCCGGACTGCCGCGGGCAGAACCAGAATGCCCGTGCTGCCACCCCCTTGCCGCCGTATCAATCCTATCCCAACCCCGTATTGCTCCCCCAGGTTTCGCTATTTTCACCCCTGCACCCAATTCCTTTTCTGTTACATTAGGTCAGTTTGCATATTTCAATTCTGTTCAATTTAGGTTAGTTACATATGCATGCTTCGTAGTTGATTCTATGTGGTTAGGTAGCTAGGTTGTGGTTAGAGGATTTAGGTCTGATAAATGCTCCGTATCTGCTATTTGAATTATCTATTGCTTGGCTGTTGATGTTGCTATTCACTGCTGTTTCATTGCTGTTCAATACCATTTTGCTTAATTGATTGATACCGATGCTTATATAAATTCATATACATTAGCATTTTTGTTGTGATTTACTTTTTCCTTATTAATTCAGTGAGCTCATTACATTGCATCCTTACCTTAAATTATTGCTTGCTTTCTGAATTTGATGAGGCTAGGCTAATTGCAGATACCTGCCTATTGCTGTTTTGGATTGGCTCACTTGCTATATTCTCCTCAATTTACACATGATTGTAATGCTTGTCATGGCCACTGCTTGCATAAAAAATCCAAACTGCTAAACTGAGTTTAGGCCTAGCCTGCTACTTTCTTCTATTTTTTAATGCCTAAGTCACATGAGTTACCTTGTTCTTCATACTGTTGCCTTATATCCATATTCATGTGCTAATTGACAATGCTGGCTTATTGTATGATTCCTGTTGCTATTTTCTGAAATTTCCTTTGCTTCATCAAGTGATCTATTTTAATTTCCATTTCAATCCCGCACTTGAATCTTTAAAATCCTGCTTGATTGTTGCTTACCTTAGTCTAATGCTGCTGTTTTGGTTGATATTTTGCCTTGACACTATCTTGATTTAAAATTCTACTCAATGCCATTTTACTTGCTAGTTGTTTTAACTTGTTCTATGATTCAAATTAGCTGCTAAGCCTCTTTGAAAGTGCTACTGCTTGCATTATTTTGCAGCTTGATCTTCTGGGAACGCTCCTTTTACTGCCAGAATGCTGCCCAATTTTTTCTAATACACTGTTTTACTTAACTTCCACTCATGCATTGACTTTTATGCTTTTGACATTGTTACTTAATTAGTTTACATGAAAGCCATTTCATGAGATGCTGGGCTAGCATTTCCATTACAATGGGTTCCCCTCTTCATTGAATTGTATTGTTGATGATTGTATTTCTCTTTGTGCTATCTTTATCTGAACTATCATCAATAATCTACATTCTTTGCTTGAACGTGAGTTGCTTGTTCTTCCATTTTGTGAACTTCTGTTAGCTAGAAACTACAACACCATGCCACTAATTTTAACTTTCCTTTCTAATTCTTAACTTCAATAACTTCCTAACTTTTCTCTTAGTTTACCCTAACCCCTTTCAATCCCTTTCAAGGCATGTTTATTGTTGTTTCCTGACACACAAGCATTCTGCATTTCATTTAATGGCTTTTGGATTGTGATCTCTGATTGAACTCTTTGAATTTTACCTTGCATTTCGTCCAAAATTCTATATAATTCTGACTCACTTTATGCTTTGGCTTTTATCCCTCTTTTTCACATCTACTGCTTGAATTGCTTGCTTACTATTTGCCTTCCAGTTTTTCTGCTTTGGTTTAATAAATTATATCCTGAAAACTCTGTTTTTCAGGATGTCAGATCCAAAAGGGAAAGGCTAAGCTAAAGCAGGCACGGGTAAAAGAAAAAGAAGAGAGTCCTCTGTGGCTCTATTAGATATACTGCATGATGATTCCTGGCGTGAGAAGAACTTTACTCTGCAGGAAAAAGTAGATCAATTAGTGCCTGCAACTGATCCACTCAAGTTTGCAAATCGATACTGTGAACTGAAATACCCGGTCTTTGCAAATACAAGGCACCTATATCTAGAAAAGACTCTCAAAATTCCACTTGCATTATAGCAGTACACCACAGAACAAATCAAACAGAGAGGCTGGTTCTTTCTGGAGAGGAACTTGACTGAGGTTAATGCATCCTGGGTCCGAAAATTCTATTGCAACTATTACAAGATGACCCTGGATGCAGTGCAGCTCAGAGGCAAACAGATTTTAGTTACTGAGGAGGCCATTGAGGATATCCTCCAATTCCAGCCTAAATCAAATGAGCCAGATGGTTATCAGAAGGCTGAGAAATCCATGAGGTCTATGAGCTTTGATTGGGAGGCAGTGAAGTGCACCATAGCCATTGATCCTGCTGTTCCCTGGGTTATGGAGAAGTTAACAGTAACTCCAAAGGGCATCAAGATCATTTATCTTAATGATGAGGCTCGGCTATGGCAACAAATTCTGAACAACTATGTTATGCCAAGAACTCACGAGACTGAGGTGCCAGCTACCATGATTACTCTCATCTGGTGCGTCATGGAAGGCAAGGACCTATACCTTTCCCGATTTATCCGGCACTACATGGCCAGGGTTCATGTCCGAGGCACTCTGCCATTCCCCTATCTGATTACTCAGATGGGCTGCCGAGCTAAAGTACCCTGGGAGCTTGCGGATGAGAAGCCACCAGTCGTCGACTGCAAGAAGATCATCCCACATGGTAGGAAGTTCGCGGCTCTGGGCTACAGACCACCTTCTCTTACTGCCTCCGCTAACGCTGCTACATCTTCTGCTGCCCCTTCAGTACCTGCTGCACTACCCACACCTACAGCACCCTCTCCCGTTTCCTAGCCCATCTACTACCTAATGCATCAACTCTTTCAGCACCTGGATCGGATGGAGCATTGCAATAAGCGACGCTATGAGCATCTAAAGCTGATGATCAGGTCAGGACACACTGACATCCCCTCCGAGCCTGACACACCATCGGAGCCATCTGAGGAGGAGGCGGATGAGCAGGAGCAGGATGCACGGGCAGAGGATGACCAGCAGGCAGCGCACAAGCACGAGGAGCCTCAGCTAGAGCAGTCTGTAGCACCCCAGGCCCCCATACAGGCAGAGCCACAGGCACCTTCACAGCCAGAGCCCATAGAGACAGCATCAACACACCCTTCAGGAGGTGATGACACTTCACACCTAGCTTGACTGAGCATCGAGGACGATGCTATTATATAAGTGTGGGGAGGTCGCCATCCCTGGCGGACTTTATTTTGGTGAACTGTTTCAGACCCTTTTCATCCTATTTTGTTTTATTTTCTGTATTTTTGTTTTATTTTATTTTATCTTAGTTGCCTTTCAGTACTTGCACATTTTCTTTTACTGTACTTTTGTTTATTTATACTTTATTATATTTTGCACTTTGGGCTGTATATATCTTAGATATTTAGCTTGATTTCCACTCTTAGTTTATTAGTTGTGATATAGAAAAATATGGATTATTAAGTTTAGTTTACCCTTTTTAGCATATGAGAATTTGGTTTAATTGAAAATAGAGAGTAAACTAGAGATTTTTAAGTTTTTCATAATCACAACAATCCACTTAGCATATATATATATAGCAATAAATATTGGTAAATTGACGACATTTTTCAAAGAATATACTTATTTTTATAAAATTCATTTAAAGATTCACATTGATTAGAGTTGAAACTCTCTTTATCCCTACTTGCATGGTATACATGACTGATATATGGTTTTTGAGCCAAAGAACACACAACCCGTGAGTTTTTGAGCCTAATTGTATGGTTACATTATTTAACCATAAATATTTTTTTCTTGTGTGTTTTCTTCTCTATAACTGCAATCTTTACTTTGTCCCATTCTATATGTCCACTATTTAGTGTATTTACATGCTTGCATATGATTGAGGCCATTACTTGTTTTTGCTCACTTATCCCAAATAAGCCTACCCTTTTAAATCACCCTTGTTAGCCACCTTGAGCCTTTTAATCCCCGTTTATTCTAAATTTTACCACATCACTAGCCTTAAGCAGAAAAACAATTTAATTACCCCAAATTGAATCATTGGTTAGCTTAAGATAGAGATTGTGTGTCAATTAAGTGTGGAAAAATTGTGGAAACTTAGGTTGATAGAAAGGTGTTAAATTGACAAAATATTTGGAATTTGGGTGCATGCTCATGTAAGACCAAAATAATTAAAATACCATGTGCATTGAGATGTTATGTTTATTTTAGAAAAAAAAAATAAAATTTCAATTAAATAAATAAATAAGGGGACAAAAATTACCCCAATGTTAAGTTAATAAAAGATCAATGCATATGTGATACAAATTAAAGATAACTTGGTACATGAGTATGTGATACAAAAGTGGAAAAATTGGGTAGCTAGGCATAATGTTAGAATTGTATAGAGTATGTATATGTTAGGTGAGATCTTAGACTAATCAAGGATTCAATTTATAGCTCACTTGGCCATACATATATCCTCACCTCTGCCTTAACCCCATTACAACCTTGAAAAGACCTCATGATGTTTGCATGTGTACATTAAATATTTGTTGATTAGTTAGATGAAGAACAAAGTTTTAGAAAGTATGACTAGAGAAGAATTGAGTGATTCACCCCAAACACTGAGTGATTAGAGTATATATACAAATCCAGTGAGGGTTCAATAGCTCAATTCCATATATCCATGTTTGATCATTGCTTGTCTTGCAAGTTTGTAAACTCTTTTGATTAACTCAACTCAATTGTGAATATGTTTTAATATGGTTTAGCCCTTGGTTGTGCATATATGATTCCTTGAAAAATTTGACTCAACTTAACCACATGAAAGCTCTATGTGTATATAGGTGGATAGTAATTAGAATTGCATAATCCATATAGGTAGCTTGCAAATTAGATAGATTGCATTGTATAGATTCTACCATTCTGCCTTCACTCTTTTTCAGTTTCTCTTGAATTTAGCATGAGGACATGCTAATGTTTAAGTGTGGGGAGGTTGATAAACCACTATTTTATGATTTATCTTGTGCTCAATTGAGTGGTTTTTATCAAGTCTTTGCTCACTTATTCACATTATTTGCATGGTTTTACAAATCCTTCTTAATTCTGTAATATATGTGAAAACATGTTCCCTAGGCCTTAAAACGGTTAATTTTAATTATCCTTTATTACCATTCGATACCGTGATCTGTGTTAAAGTATTTCCAGGCTTTATAGGGCAGGAATGGCTTAGAGAATGGAAAGAAAACATGCAAAAAGTGGAAGGAACAAGAAAAATGAAGTATTTGAGAAACAAGCAGCGATGCGCACGCATGGACGACGCGGACGCGAGCCAAGTGCAAAACACAAACGACGTGTACACGTGACTGACGCATACGCGTGACAAGGAAAACCGCCAAATGACGCGCACACGTGACCTACGCCCACGCGTGACAGACGCCACGTGCAAAAAGTTGCAGAAAACGCCCTCAGCAATTTCTAGGCTCCTTTTCGGCCCAAATCTAAGCCCAGAAACACAGAATAGAGGCTGCAGAATGGAGGAATCACAAATATTCATCATCAACATTCATTATTCACAATTTTAGGTTTTAGATGTAGTTTTTAGAGAGAGAGGATCTCTCCTCTCTCGTAGTTTTTAGGATTTAGGATTTCTCTTAGGTTAGGTTTACTTCTTCCCCATTCCAGGTTCAATATTCCTTTAATTTAGTTTCTCTTCTACTTTTATTTATTCTAGCATTCTAGTTTATTTATTTCCTTTGTTGATTACTTTATGTTGCTATTGGTTTATGAATTCTCATGTTTAATTTGAATTTTTTATTTAATGCAATTTGAGGTATTTTCATATTTATGATTTTAATCTAGCTTTTTACATTCTTAGCTTGGTTGAGTAATTGGTGATACTTGAGTTATCAAACTCCCTTGTTGATTGAGAATTGGAATTTGCTAATTAGTTTGGATCCTTCTAAAGCTAGTCTTTCCTTAGGAGTTGACTAGGACTTGAGGAATCCCATTGATCAGTCCACTTGACTTTCCTTTATTTAGTAAGGGTTAACTAAGTGGGAGCAATAAACAATTCTCATCACAATTGATAAGGATAACTAGGATAGGATTTCCAGTTCTCATACCTTGCCAGAAGTTTTTCTAGTTATTAATTTACTTTCTTGCCAATTTATTTCCTTGTTCCCTATTTCAAAAATCCAAAAAGATACTTTTTCCATAACCAATAAGAAATCATACTTCCCTGCAATTCCTTGAGAGACGACCCGAGGTTTAAATACTTCGATTATAAATTTTATTGGGTTTGCTTAAGTGACAACCAAACTTTTGTACGAAAGGATTCTTTGCTGGTTTAGAAACTATACTTGCAACGAGAATTTATTTTGTGAATTTCTTTACTAGCAGAAAATCCGTTCGTCAGCATGCCACGCCCCTTTTGTAGCCTTCAACATTGCTCTCTGAAAAATGATACTGGCGTGCCACGCCCAGCAGGTGGCGTGCCATGCCCTTGTTAAAACTCAATCATGCTTCTCTAGAAATCATTACTGGCGTGCCACGCCCTGGTTCTGGCGTGCCACGCCCACACATTTTCATGGCGTTTGCTCTAAGTGGCAAGCCCATTTCACACGCCCAGCTTTCCTCATTGTTTTCTTCCTTATTTTGGTGCTCTTTCCACCTGAAATACAACACAAACCCATTTCAAAGCAATATACCAAAATATATATCAATTGATGCATGGAATTGCATTGATTATATGAGATTATGTCTCTTTCATGGTCCTTTTTTATAGGAAAAAGGGGTAGATGATGCAAGTCATCAATTAACAAACAAAATCATTCATAAGCAATTTACAACTGATAGTAGATAAAATAGTTATAAACAACCACATGTAAATACATCACAAGCAGTTGACAATATTCGGTGATCCAGCCTTTATTAGAGTATAGACTTTTAGTTAGAATACCCCTAGATATAGCTAGATAATAACTATATACATATATATACATACAACATCATGGGCCCTGACCTATTCAAGAAGTCCCTAAGCTGGCACCCAGGCTAGCCTAGACTCTATACTCACCTAGTCCCTCTAAACTACTAAAGCGAGGGAAAGTACGTTCTAAGTTTTCAAAATTCAAGTTAGGTGGAACATCATCAAAAGGTAAAACATCATCTACTACTCATCTGCATGATCAGACATTGCCATATGACGTCTCTCTGGTACCTCATCAAGTAGCCACACAACAGGAGTCTCGTACACAGGATTTAGGTTAAAGTTCACGTACAAACGGGGTGCAGACATTGGCTGGTCTCATAGTATATACATATAAACAGAGAACGAGATTCACCCTAGACTCAGAAGACTACCTAGAGTGGAATCCTCTTTGCAGAACGATCATCAAAGAACTACGAAAAGGTACTCTTGCTTCCATCTGAAGGGGGAAGGGAGAGAGAAGGGGTAAGAACTGGGGAGTTCTTAGTAAGGCCGGGGTTATTAGTTAAGTTCATTAATTCCGTATTGTTTAACAGACGAATAGCAAAATACCGAGAAGCAGTGAACAGAAGATACAGATAAATAGAGAAAATAGAAAAAAACAGAAACCAAAACACAAACAAAATAATACAAGAAAATAAAACACAAATACAAAGAATAGAATACAAACAAACAAAGCATACATTCATTCAACAATCATAACAGAGGAAATGCACAACCAAGTATGATGCATGTCTGTCCTATGCAGGCCATGAGCTCACGTGTCGATTTACACCCTACAGCCCGACATTACCTCGGAACAAGTCCCAGATATGGTTTTCCTTTGTGTCCTTAGTGCATACGTGTCAGTGGAAAGAATATCACTCCTTCGTGACTACCGGCAGTAGGCACAAAGCTCGACCCCATAATATACGCACAAGGGGAAACAATGATCCTCAGTTTGTGGGCATCCCCGAGATCAACACACAAACAAAATAGAGATCCTCAATTCGTGGGTTTTCCCGAGATCAACATACAACAAAACAGAGATCCTCAGTTCGTGGGTTTCCCCGAGATCAAAGATTATCAACAGTTCATGGGTTATTCCCGTAATCAATGATTATCAATTCGTGGGTTTTTCACACACACGAAATAGTTAATAGTTCGTAGGTTTTTCCGAGACCAATGATCATTCGGTTCGTGGGTACTTCCCGTATTTAACATTATCAGTTCGTGTGTTTTACTGCTCTTCTCTCTCTGTCTCTTTACTCTGCTCTGATTACTCTTTTCTCTATATCTATATTACTCTTTTCCTCTTTACCTCTTTACTCTGGTCTGGTTACTCTGTTTTCTATGTTTCTCTACTCTGCTCTGATTTCTCTGCTTAACGTATGTATTTAAAGCTTATGTAAATTTCGGTATGAATAGTTAGCCTGCCCCAAGTATAGGTTCATTAAGTCTATACTGAAACAGTTTAACTTTTCATATTATAGCTAACCCTAAGTGCAACTTAAGAACTAACTATGTTGCTCCTAGTTCGTTCACTAATCTCTGTTGTTTTCTGTCATTAAAACTTTACAGACTTTCTCTTCGATTTTCATCTCTTCTTTAACTTTTTATCTTTCCTTTATCTTTGCTTCACTAATATGTTATTACCACTCCCTAAGTGTTTTATGAAGGTAATTATGAGATTCTTAGCTTAAAGTTGTCTTTCTAAAGCTTTTACGAAAAACTGCCTTATTCGTATTATTTTATTATTTTTATTAAAATATTATTTTTAATTAAATATTATTATTTAATATTTTATTATTATTTATTATTTTATCATTAAAATTTTGAAAATTACCCCACTTTAACTTTTAACCTTTAAATTTTACTTTTTACCACCCGTAACTTTTAATATTTCTACTTTAACCACCCTAACTTTCAAAAGTTACCAAATAACCCCCCAAACACCAAAAATTTTACTTCCTTGCCTTTTTCAAGATCTAAGGCCTGTTCTTCCATGTTCTTCATCACACTCAAAGTGTTCTTCGTAAATTCTTCAGATTCTTTCTCTGTTTTTACCCGTTTTTCAGTCTTTTCAGCAACCGATTTTTATCATAATTCATAATAAATTTTTAGCCACTAAAACCCCATCTTTTTCACATGATTTTAATATAAATTGAACCCCAATTTAGGGCCTAGGGTTTTGGTTTCCAGCTGCACTCAAGAATCAAATTTTATAGCTTGAATTTCATCAAATTTTATCAAATTTCCATCAAATTTTCAACAGGAATCACTCATATAAATCATCAATTTAAGCACAGCCAAACCATATCATAATTAAACAACTCAAACATAATCAATCAAGATTAAATTCGCCAAATCCTACCTGGTTTTGCTACTCCAAATTCAGTTATACTTTCAGGTGGTCCTTAAGCACTTTTTCCTCCTAAATCACATCAAGGACAACTTGAATCCACAAACCCTCAACTGACCAAATCTCTCTCAGCATGTTAGTAAGGGATATCTCACCTTAGACTTGCTGAAAATTAACGTTTCTTGACCCTCAAGTCAAGTTAAGCATGATTCCTAAAGAAGAACATCAAGAAAACACATGTTCATTCATGTTTCCTTGAAAACCAAATTCAAAGGGGAAAGGAACAGTCATTTCACCTTATTTCCAGCCTTGATAAGTTACATGGTTATGTAGAGGAAGAAGAGAGGATCATTTTGGTGAAATCAGAGTTTTGATTTGAATTTTAGTTCAGAAGAAATCAAACTTTGAAGATTAAGTGTTCATGAAGTTTTCTCTCTTTTTTCTCCTTTCAATTTCGGCCAAAGGGAATAGATGATTAGCCTTGGAGTGTCTTGGGGTGTATGGTGAGTTGTGATTGGTTGGCTTGGAGGTGGATTAAAATAATATTAAAATATCTCAGGTGTATAACTACTAAAACTAGATGTATCAGAACACTTGTAAAAACATCTCTAAAAAATATTTTCTGAGCTACTAGCATAAATGACACTAGTAACATATTTAATATGAGAATAGAACATGTATGATGAGGCATTAGCATTGCTAAAGTCATCAAAGATTGCTGGTGCTAAGCTGCACCAGTAAACTATGAACCCGGTTAAACCGATTTCCTGTTTTTAACTAAAACTGACCAGGTAATCTTATAATATCATTCAAGCAGCTTCTAATACTAATATAATGATAATATTATAATATTATCTCTCTTCTCTCAAAATCGAGTATGGTTTGTCAAACTGAGACTATTTACGAAAATCAGAATCAAAACTCCTAACCGATACGGTTCAAAAACTAGGTTCTTCGTGATTGCGTTATCGAGCTTATCTCCACTAAGGTACTGAATTAAAGATAATATAATGAGAATAAGGATTGAGATGCTTGATGATACAATAGAGGTGTTCTCTTTACTGATCTTTCGGAGGATTCCGTGCCTTCAGAAAAGATCTCGCATACTCGAAAATCAGGATTGTTACACCCTTCTACTCCTAAAACACAGAGGCCTCTCATCTTCTCTTCTTGCCACTCAACCCACTGCCGCCTCTCCTCCTCTTTCCCTTCCACCCAAATTACTGCCGCCTCTCCTCCCTTCATATCACCAAACTACCACCGCCTTTTTTCCACCCAGACCACCGCCTCTTCTTCCTTTTTCCACCCAAACCATCGGTAACACTCCCCATCCCTTCCTTCCTCCCTTTTTTTCTCCCTTTCGTCGACGTGTTTTCAGATCTGTGCATTGTTCTCCCTTTCTATCTCTCAATCTGCCTTCGCCTACTCTTCTATTTGCAGATTCGTGTTTCTCTATCTCTCCTCTTTGTTAGAATCTTCCTTCACTTTTGCACCTCTTTCTTGTCTTCTGGTTATTTTTTGTTTTTATGTAATTTAATTTTATTATTTGTTTGAATTTTGGTTAAGTTTTGTTAAAATAATTTTGTATTAATTTTGTTAGATTGAACTTTTTTTAATGATATTTGTTAGATTAAATTTATTATTTAATTTTAGATTGTTAATTGTGATTGTTTGGTTGAGATGGTGGCTGATTGTTAATGATAATGGTTTGGTTGAGATGGTGGCTGATTGTAATGGTGACACTAATAATAATTTGTAATAAGGATAATATTAAAATTTTAAAAAGATTAGGATTTGTGTGTTCTGTCTTATACTTAAATACTAAACAAGTAAAAAAAATTTATGTTTTATTGTATGTATGTTTTTATTGTCTATATCTCTATGTCTATATTTCAATGTATACACAAAATAAATACAGCTCTAAAACATATACATTATACATACCTGAAAATTAATAGCATTACTTGATTTCTTAATCTTTTCTCTAGCTAGAAAAATATTTGTTTGTCCTAGATTGTAAATTTGAAAATAAAACAATGAATATTTTAGAAATTTAGAGTGAAAATTCAGATAAGTATTAAAATTGGATTAAATTGACTGATTCAATCAAAAAATTGATAAATCAATCATCTAACCAGTTAGATTTGACA